>NC_083449.1:12943534-12966034 GCF_020745735.1 Hemiscyllium ocellatum | reverse complement strand
ACGCACACTCCTGCAGCTGCACAGATACTGTCCACTTGCATACTCTTGCACACACACAGATACTTGTACGTACATGCATAGTCCCATAAACTGCCACACACATCTCTCTCTCTCTCTCTCTCTCTACACACAGATTCATCACCCTTCAGAGACACCTAATGGTATTGAGTTGGTGGGGGTGGTGTGTAGCGATTCACGAAGGTGGTTCGCCCTTCTCACCTCCAGGGGGGTACTGAGGGACAGGGGTGATAAATGCTGGGCCCCGGGAACAATAAGACACTGGTGGAATGCAGCCAGTTAGCACAGGTCTGCGTCTGTATGCAACTGTCATTGGCTCGAGGACTGAACTGGGGGTAAGTCCTGGTGCTGTTCTGTCGTGTGTGACTATCCGGTCTCCATTTCCTTTATTGACTGTTCGTGTGATACCTTTCTGCCCACAACATCCCTCCTCACCCTGGCCATTTCCATTTCCATTCCCAAAGAAAATGGGGATTGTTCGGATGAGGAGGGCACAGGTGTGAACGTTCATGGCTCCCCGGCCAAGCTGCCAAATGATGGAGGGGCCAAGGAGTTGGCAGACAGCGGAGACGTGGAGCTGGAGGGGCAGGGAGTCAGACCCCAAACCGGACAGGAGGCTCAACTCGAGGAATCCGACGGGGAACAGGGTTTGGAGAATGAGCTCTCAACAGAGAAGGGGAAGGCCCGTGAGAGTGAGAGGCCCCAGGGGGCAGGCGAGAAAAGCAAAAACACGCTCAACAGCTTCTTTGGTAAGGCATTGAATGAGTAGGGTAAAGCGGGAGGGAACGGGGAAGGGGTTTGGGGTCCATGGGGGACGGTGTAGAGCGGGAGGGAACGGGGAAGGGGTTAGGGGTCCATGGGGGACGGTGTAGAGCGGGAGGGAACGGGGAAGGGGTTTGGGGTCCATGGGGGACGGTGTAGAGCGGGAGGGAACGGGGAAGAGGTTAGGGGTCCATGGGGGACGGTGTAGAGCGGGAGGGAACGGGGAAGGGGTTAGGGGTCCATGGGGGACGGTGTAGAGCGGGAGGGAACGGGGAAGGTGTTAGGGGTTCATGGGGGACGGTGTAGAGCGGGAGGGAACGGGGAAGGGGTTTGGGGTCCATGGGGGACGGTGTAGAGCGGGAGGGAACGGGGAAGGGGTTTGGGGTCCATGGGGGACGGTGTAGAGCGGGAGGGAACGGGGAAGAGGTTAGGGGTCCATGGGGGACGGTGTAGAGCGGGAGGGAACGGGGAAGGTGTTAGGGGTTCATGGGGGACGGTGTAGAGCGGGAGGGAACGGGGAAGGGGTTTGGGGTCCATGGGGAACAGTGTAGAGCGGGAGGGAACGGGGAAGGTGTTTGGGGTCCATGGGGGAACAGTGTACAGCGGGTAGGAACGGGGAAGGGGCTTGGGGTCCATCGGGGGACGGTGTAGAGCGGGAGGAAATGGGGAAGGGGTTCAGGGTCCATGGGGCGCGGTGTAGAGCGGGAGGGAACGGGGAAGGGGTTTGGGGTCCATGGGGGATTGTGTAGAGCGGGAGGGAACGGGGAAGGGGTTTGGGGTCCATGGGGGATTGTGTAGAGCGGGAGGGAACGGGGAAGGGGTTTGGGGTCCATGGGGATTGTGTAGAGCGGGAGGGAACGGGGTAGGAGTTCGGGGTCCATCGGGGACGTTGTAGAGCAGGAGGGAACGGGGAAGGGGTGGGGATCCATTGGGGATGGTGTAGAGCGGGAGGGAACGGGGAAGGGGTTTGGGGTCCATGGGGAACGGTGTAGAGCGGGAGGGAACGGGGAAGAGGTTAGGGGTCCATGGGGGACGGTGTAGAGCGGGACGGAACGGGGAAGGTGTTAGGGGTCCATGGGGAACAGTGTAGAGCGGGAGGGAACGGGGAAGGTGTTTGGGGTCCATGGGGAACAGTGTAGAGCGGGAGGGAACGGGGAAGGGGTTTGGGGTCCATCGGGGGACGGTGTAGAGCGGGAGGGAACGGGGAAGGGGTTTGGGGTCCATGGGGAACGGTGTAGAGCGGGAGGGAACGGGGAAGGGGTTTGGGGTCCATGGGGGAACAGTGTACAGCGGGTGGGAACGGGGAAGGGGCTTGGGGTCCATAGGGGAACGGTGTAGAGCGGGAGGGAACAGGGAGAGGGGTTTGGGGTCCACGGGGGAAGGGGTGGGGATCCATTGGGGATGGTGTAGAGCGGGAGGGAACGGGGAAGGGGTTTGGCGTCCATGGGGAACGGTGTAGAGCGGGAGGGAACGGGGAAGGGGTTTGGGGTCCATGGGGGATGGTGTAGAACGGGAAGGAACAGGGAGAGGGGTTTGGGGTCCACGGGGGACGGTGTGGTAACATCCTGATTAAACTCCCTCTCTCGCAGCTCCCAGGAAGTCCTCTTCCTCAGCCACCCAGGAGGGAGACAGAAGCTCCCAGGAACAGCCAGGGGCCGGCAGAGACCAGGGCACCCTCTCGCCAAGAGGGGGGCGAGGGGGCCACACCCTGGATTCGACCGGCAGTGGCACCATCAGCAGGTAGGTAGGTGCGGATTGCTCGGGGAGTGAGGCGGTGGGGGCTGGAGAGAGTCCCCTCTGCTCTGATGATGGGGCAGCTTGAGATGGAGGGAGGGGGCTGATTGGTCTTTGGGAGGTGGGTGTGGGGAGGCGGGGGGGGACGTAGTTGGCGGAGAAGGGTCGCTCTCAATCCTGTGGCTTTTTCTGGCAGGTCCCTGAATCCCACCAAAGCCGTCCCGGTGTCTGAACCAGCCAACGTCTATGACCCGTCTAAACCGCGATACCATCCAGTCACGGACGCCTGCTGGAGCCAGGGTCAGAGGTCAGGCCAGGGTCAGTTCGAGGGGGGGAAGGGGCGGCCGAGACGGTGTCACCACGATCTGATTCTGTTTTCCCCCTCCCCCCATTCAGGGTTCCATACTTGGCATTGGCTCAAACCTTCGAGAAGATCGAGAGCGAGTCAGCGAGGTAGGGGACAATTGCTCACTCCAACCTCCATCCCAACGCCCAGGGGGCAAACTCTGACCCCTCACTGAGAGGGCCAAGGGGCTTCTGATCCCGGTCAGAGTGACTGGGGGTTTCATGGGAGACATTGATCCCTCACTGGGGGGGAATGGGAAGAATTGTGGACAGTGACCCCTCACCAGGGGGGAGTGTGGGGTAGTAATGGGGGACAGTTACCCCTCACCGGGGTTAAAGGGCAGGGGGCAGTGATGGGGGACAGTTACCCCTCACCGGGGTTAAAGGGCAGGGGGCAGTGATGGGGGACAGTTACCCCTCACCGGGGTTAAAGGGCAGGGGGCAGTGATGGGGGACAGTTACCCCTCCCGTGGATTAGTCGCTGTACATGTTTAATCTTTGTGTGTTTCCTGGGTGCGGTTTCACCCCCACCACCTCCTGCAGGATGAAGATTATTGAGACCCTGAGTAATTTTTACCGTTCAGTAGTTGCCCTGAGCCCTGACGACCTCCTGCCCTGTATCTACCTGTGTCTGAATCAGCTGGCACCTGCCTACCAGGGTCTGGAGCTGGGCATCGGAGACACCGTCCTCATGAAGGCTGTGGCTCAGGCGACAGGTCAGTCCCCCCTCCCTCCCTGTGTCACCCACTCCCCCATCCCACTCGCTGAAACCCCCTCCCTCCCTCCCTGTATCACCCACTCCCTCATTCACCTCTCTGAAACTCCCTCTCCCTCCCTCCATCACCCACTCCTCCATCCTGCTCGTGTGAACCTCCCCTCCCTCCCTCCATCCTCTCACTTGGAACCCCTCTCCCTCCCCTCTCACCTATTCCCGCCGTATCGCTCCACTGTCTCTCCCTCTGAATGCCCCCCGACTCTCTGCCGCCCACTCTCCACCTCCCCTCTTTCTCTCTCCCTCTCCCTCTCTCTCTCTCCCATACACACTCTCTCCCTCTCTCTCTCCCACCCTCTCCCTCTCTTTCTGTTACTCTCTCACACACACTCTCTCTGTCTATCCGCATCACTCTCCCTCTCTCACAATATCACACACACTCTCTCTCTCTCCCACTTTCTGTCTCTCTCTCACACACACACACTCTTCGTAGTCTCTCTCCCTGTCTCCCTACAGGCCGACAGCTCAGTAAGGTGAAGGTGGAGGCGCAGGAGAAAGGAGACTTAGGCCTTGTGGCGGAGTCCAGTCGGAGCACGCAGAGAACCATGTTTCCCCCAGCCGCGCTCACCGTCACTAGCGTGTTTAGCCGGCTCAAGGACATCGCTCGTATGGCTGGCTCCGCGGTCAGTCCACGGGGTGGGGTAGGGAGGGGAGGGCAGTCAGTGATTGGCGGGGAGGGTAGGGTGTTCAGTGATGGGGGAAGCATGGACGGGAGGTGGGTAAGTGATGGGGGGAGTGGGGAAGGGGGTGTGACGTTGACTGAGTTTGTGGATTGGGGAGTGATATTGACTGAGTTGGGGTAGGTTCTGGGGATATTGACTGGGTTGGTGGGGTAGGTTTTGGGGATATTGACTGGGTTGTTGGAGTAGGTTTTGGGGATATTGACTGGGGTTGGTGGGGTAGGTTTTGGGGATATTGACTGGGTTGGTGGAGTAGGTTTTGGGGATATTGACTGGGTTGGGGTAGGTTTTGGGGATATTGACTGGGTTGGTGGGGTAGGTTTTGGGGATATTGACTGGGTTGGTGGGGTAGGTTTTGGGGATATTGACTGGGGTTGGTGGGGTAGGTTTTGGGGATATTGACTGGGTTGGTGGGGTAGGTTTTGGGGATATTGACTGGGTTGGGGTGTGTTTTGGGGATATTGACTGGGTTGGTGGAATTGGTTTTGGGGATATTGACTGGGGTTGGTGGGGTAGGTTTTGGGGATATTGACTGGGGTTGGTGGAGTAGGTTTTGGGGATATTGACTGGGTTGGGGTGTGTTTTGGGGATATTGACTGGGGTTGGTGGAGTAGGTTTTGGGGATATTGACTGGGGTTGGTGGGGTAGGTTTTGGGGATATTGACTGGGGTTGGTGGAGTAGGTTTTGGGGATATTGACTGGGTTGGTGGAGTAGGTTTTGGGGATATTGACTGGGTTGGTGGAGTAGGTTTTGGGGATATTGACTGGGTTGGTGGAGTAGGTTTTGGGGATATTGACTGGGGTTGGTGGGGTAGGTTTTGGGGATATTGACTGGGTTGGTGGAGTAGGTTTTGGGGATATTGACTGGGGTTGGTGGAGTAGGTTTTGGGGATATTGACTGGGTTGGTGGAGTAGGTTTTGGGGATATTGACTGGGGTTGGTGGAGTAGGTTTTGGGGATATTGACTGGGGTTGGTGGGGTGTGTTTTGGGGATATTGACTGGGTTGGTGGAGTAGGTTTTGGGGATATTGACGGGGTTGGTGGGGTAGGTTTTGGGGATATTGACTGGGGTTGGTGGAGTAGGTTTTGGGGATATTGACTGGGTTGGCGGAGTAGGTTTTGGGGATGTTGACTGGGGTTGGTGGGGTAGGTTTTGGGGATATTGACTGGGGTTGGTGGAGTAGGTTTTGGGGATATTGACTGGGGTTGGTGGAGTAGGTTTTGGGGATATTGACTGGGTTGGTGGAGTAGGTTTTGGGGCTGTGGTGAATGTCTAGCTGGTGAACCCGGGGTCTTGAGGATGAGGCACAGTTTGAGGTTCTGACCTTTCTTATGTTCCAGTCAATGAATAAGAAGATCGAGGTGATCAAGGGTATGTTTGTTGCCTGTCGTCACTCAGAGTCTCGATATCTGATTCGGTGAGTTGTTCGTTCTCAGTCTCGTGCTTGCTCTCCATCTGTCTCTCTCTTTCTCTCTTTCTATAACTGTGTCCCCTCACCCTCTCCACAACTGTTTTCCCTCTCACTCTCTCTCACCATGTTCCCTCCCCCCCCCCGTGTTCCCTCTCCCCCCTGACTGTTCCCGTTACCCCTCTCTCTCTCTGTTCCCTCGCTCTCTCTCTAACCGTGTTCCCTCTCCCTCTGTGTCTAACCGTGTTCTCCCTCCGTGTCTCTAACCATGTTCCCCCTCCCTGTCTCTCTAACCATGTTCCCCCTCTCTCTCTCTAACCATGTTTCCCCCTCCCTGTCTCTCTAACCGTGTTCCCTCTCCCTAACTGTGTTCCCTCTCCCTCTCTCTAACCGTGTTTCCCCCTCCCTGTCTCTCTAACCGTGTTCCCGCTCCCTCCCTCTAACCGTGTTCCCGCTCCCTCTCTCTAACCGTGTTCCCTCTCTCTCTAACCGTGTTCCCTCTCCCTCTCTCTCTAACCGTGTTCCCGCTCCCTCTCTCTAACCGTGTTCCCTTCTCTCTAACCATGTTCCCCCTCCCTCTCTCTAACAGTGTTCCCCCTCCCTCTCCCTGTGTTCCCTCTCCCCCTTTCTAACTGTGTTCCTCCTCCCTCTCCCTCTCTAACCGTGTTTCCCCCTCCCTGTCTCTCTAACCGTGTTCCCGCTCCCTCCCTCTAACCGTGTTCCCGCTCCCTCTCTCTAACCGTGTTCCCTCTCTCTCTAACCGTGTTCCCTCTCCCTCTCTCTCTAACCGTGTTCCCGCTCCCTCTCTCTAACCGTGTTCCCTTCTCTCTAACCATGTTCCCCCTCCCTCTCTCTAACCGTGTTCCCCCTCCCTCTCCCTGTGTTCCCTCTCCCCCTTTCTAACTGTGTTCCTCCTCCCTCCCCCTCTCTAACCATGTTCCCCCTCCCTCTCCCTGACTGTGTTCCTCTCCCCCTCTCTAACCGTGTTCCCCCTCCCTCTCTAACCGTGTTCCCCCTCCCTCTCTAACCGTGTTTCCCTCCCTCTCTCTGACTGTGTTCCCGCTCCCCCTTTTTTTTGTAGATATTTTTATTGAAATTTAACATTTTTGCAAATTTACAAAAATAAACAAAACTCTCAAATACAAACATTGATGTACAATTAAATCATATATACAATAGTCATAATTTAAGAAAGAAAACAAAAAAAGAAAAAAAAAGAAACGAAAAAAGAAAGAAAAAAAAAACCTCAACATTCTACTAATCTAACCTATAACTAACCAGAGTGTATACCTAAGTCTCTTACACGCTCGGAATGTATAAACATCAAATATAATAAAACCCGTATTCGCGCAGGATTCCTCTCCCAAGGGGCCCCGGAGCAGCCCGGTCTGAAATCTTCACTAAATAAAAGCCCTTGTTAGGATGGCCGAAATATCTGCATTTATATAATTCAAAAAGGGCTGCCATATTTTATAAAATAATTCAGTCTTTCGGTGCACCATATTTGTGAGGAAGTCAAGGGGGATATATTCCATAATTAATCTGTGCCAATTTGAAAGACCAGGGGGGCCCTCAGCCACCCAGTTCACCAAAATATTTTTCCTTGCACAGAAAGAGAGAATAGAAAATAGTCTCTTCCCGTGCATATCCAGAGATGAGAGGTTCGAAAAGTCCAAAAGGAGAGATACAGGGTCCACCCTAATTTCCGTTCCTAAAATTTCTGTCAGGGTATTTACCACTTTAGTCCAGTATCTGCGGATTTTCTGACAAGTCCACAGACAATGTACAAGAGTACCCACCTCTATTTTGCATTTGGGACACATTGGAGATGCTCCTGCCTTAAATTTTGCCAATCGAGCCGGAGCTATATGGGCCCTATGAAGTATCTTTAGTTGGATAGCCTGAGTTCTGTTACAGATAGCAATTCTTCTAGCATTTTCCCAAATGTCATTCCGCATATCCTCAGAGATTTCTAGCCCCAAGTCCTGCTCCCATGTTTTAAGCAGGTCATCCATGTCTCCTGAGACTCCATCATGTAGCAAATGGTATATAGTACTAACGGAGGATGCCCCCGCTGGTCGTAAGACATTACGTTCTCTGTCTGATTTATAAAGACTATCTATTAATGTAGTCTTCCTCTGTATATAATCTCGAACTTGGAAGTATCGAAAGAGATCCCCATTAGGTATTCCGAATTTCAGACGCAGCTGCTCAAAGGACATCAGGATCCCATCTTTAAATAGGTCCCCTAAGCATGAGATACCCCTGGATCTCCAGAGTTTAAAGGTGGCATCTGTAATCCCCGGTTGGAATCCCCATGCGCCTACTATTGGTGCATGGGGGATGTTTTATGTGAGTTACCCTCATTTTGCCGCATTATATTCCAGGCCTTAATTGTGTTTAATATTATGGGATTTTTACAGTGGTCTGTAATGATTTTCCTCTTATCTGAAAATAAAAGGTTATTAAGTGGGTATTTTACTTGGGAGGCTTCGATATCCAGCCAAATTGATTGTGGATCAGATGAAACCCAATCAGCTATGTAACTTAGTAGGGAGCTTAACTGATATTTCCTGAAGTCTGGGAAGTCCAGTCCTCCCCTTGCCTGTGGAAGCTGTAGCTTCTTCAGCTTAATAAGGGGCCGTCTATGGTTCCAAATAAAGGAGCCCAACCAGCCATATAATTTACGTAGGGCTATCCTTGGCAGCATCAGCGGGAGCATTCTCATAGGATATAAGAGACGGGGCAGAACATTCATTTTAATTAATGCTATTCTCCCTAGCCAGGAAATCGGAAGGTCTCTCCATCGCTGGAGGTCCTGCCTTATCCTTTCCATTAATTGTACAAAATTAGCCCTATACAGCTGATCAAATACTGGCGTGATAAAAATACCTAAATATAAGAAGCCCTCCAGGGACCAACGGAAGGGAAAAGGGGATCCGTCCACGAAGTGGGGTATCATAGCCAGACCACCCATTGGCATGGCTTCCGATTTTGAAAAATTAATTTTATAGCCTGAGAATGCACTAAATGTATTAATAACTTGAATTAGACGAGGCACTGACATTAAAGGATTACTGAGGAATAAGAGAACGTCATCTGCATAGAGGGTAATTTTGTGTTTACCTGTACCAATCCTCGGGGCCGTTATATTAGGATCAGTCCGGATTGCTTCTGCTAATGGTTCGATTATCAGTGTAAACAACAATGGTGAGAGAGGACATCCTTGACTGCAGCCCCTACCCACACTGAAGCCATCCGATCTTAACCCATTAGTAATAACAGCTGCTTTGGGGTCATTATACAATGTTGAAACCCATTTGGTAAACACCTGTCCAACGCCAAACCTTTCCAATGTGTAAAATAAATTTTTAGATTACTTACAGTGTGGAAACAGGCCCTTCGGCCCAACAAGTCCACACCGACCCGCCGAAGCGCAACCCACCCATACCCCTATTACCTAACACTACGGACAATTTAGCATGGCCAATTCACCTGACCTGCACATCTTTGGACTGTGGGAGGAAACCGGAGCACCCGGAGGAAACCCACGCAGACACGGGGAGAATGTGCAAACTCCACACAGTCAGTTGCCTGAGTCGGGAATTGAACCCAGGTCTCTGGCGCTGTGAGGCAGCAGTGCTAACCACTGTGCCACCGTGCCGCCCCTAAAATATGACCATTCAACCCTATCAAATGCCTTTTCCGCATCCAATGAAATTACTACTCCTGGTATCTTTCCCTGATGACAGGCTTGGATCATATTCAAGACCCTTCTAATATTATTGGATGATCTGCGGCCCTTAATAAATCCCGTCTGGTCCTCCTTTATAATATATGGCAGTACCCCTTCTAGTCTTAGTGCTAACATTTCTGAGAGAATTTTAAAGTCTACATTTAGTAAGGATATTGGTCTGTAAGATGCACAATCTTCTGGGTCTTTTCCTTTTTTGAGGATAAGAGAAATATTTGCTTCTTTCAGCGTGGGCGGGAGACAGACCTGACTATGCGCAAAATTATACATATCCATAAGTGGGTCAACCAATATTCCTGTAAATTCTTTATAGAATTCAGCTTGAAAACCATCTGGGCCCGGTGCTTTTCCGCTCTGAAGTTGCCTAATTGCCTCAAGTATTTCTTGGACTGTTAAAGGGGTATTTAGGGCCGACACCTGTTCCGGAGTCAGGCCCGGGAAGGTCAAATTTTTAAAAAATGACTGCATCCTCCTAATCCTATCTTCACAATCCTGCGATCTATATAGTTCAGAATAAAATTCTTTAAAGGTCGCATTGATCTTTTTATGATCATGAGTCAGGGTACCTGTACTTTCCTTGATGGTCGGAATAGTTTGAGGGGCTTTCTTTTTCTTTGCAAGAAATGCTAAGTATCTACCCGGTTTGTCGCCATATTCATATAATCTTTGTTTCGCAAATAATATTTCCCTTTTAGCCGTTTGAGTAAGCGCGGTGTTTAAAGCTGTCCTAAGAGCTGTAATCCTCTGCAATTTTGTGATAGAAGGTCTATCAGCGTATGCTGTTTCCCCTCTCCCCCTTTTTAACCGTGTTCCCTCTCCCTCTCTCTCTCTAACCGTGTTCCCCTCCCTCTCCCTGACTGTGTTCCCTCTCCCCCTTTCTAACCGTGTTCCCTCTCTCCCTCTCTCTCTCTCCACTCAGGTCTCTCAGTGGCAAGTTACGGATTGGACTTGCTGAGCAGTCTGTCCTTGCGGCTCTGGGCCAGGCGGTCTGCCTGACCCCTCCTCAGCCCGGTAAGCTGTGTATTCCCTTCTCCTGCCTGAATCCTGGGTTGGGGGGAGGCTCGACAGGGTCCTTGGTGGTGGTGGTGTCGGGGTCAATGGTGTGGTGTGTGTCTGTTTGTGGGAGTGGGAGAACCGTGTTGGAATTGGCAGAGTTAACCAAAGTCTGCTGATCCTCCGTCCCCTCCTCTCGCATTCTGTCCCCCTCACCCCTGCTCTGTCCTCTCCAGACACCCTGGATCTCCTGGATGCTGGGAAGGGGATGTCAGCGGAGAATCGAAAATCCTGGATCGAGGAGAAGACCCTCCTGCTCAAGCAAGCTTACTGGTGAGTGCAGTGTGAGGAAACGGTGTCTGACCCTCCCTGGCACCCTCCATCCTTGGCTCCATCCCTTCTCCTTCCGTCCCTCACTCTCCCCTCATTCCCTCTCTCCTGACTCTCCTCCCACCGATGGGGGTGGAGTTGACCTGTCGCAGCCTGTTGATGGGACGTGGGGGAGGGGAGGGGGTGGTGTAACCACAGTCACAGCGTTAATCGATCAATCTCTCTCTCTCTCTCTCTCTTTCTCTCTGTCTCTCTCTCTCTGTCTCTCTATCTTCCCCCCCCCCACCCCTCGCTCTCGGGTCTTTCTCTCTCACTCTCGCTCCTGCTCGCTATCGCGCTCTATCTCTCCGCCTTGTTCTCACTGTCTCTCTTGCTCTTGCTCTCGCTCTTGCTGTCGCTCGCTCTCTCTCTCTCTCTCTCCCTCCCCTCGCCTTGCTCTCGCTGTCCCTCTCGCTCTCGCTCCCTCTCATACCTTCGCTGTCGCATGCGCTCACTCTCTCTCCCCCTCTCTCGCTCTCTCTCTCACACACCCTCGCTTATGCGCTCTCTCGCTCGCTCTCTCTCTCTCTCTCTCTCTCTCTCTCCTCACTCGCTCTCTCTCTCCCCCCTCTCTCACACACCCTCGCTCTCTTTCTCCTCCCCCCCCCCACCCCTCGCTTGCTCTGTCTCTCTCTCTGTCTCCCCTCACTCGCTGTCTCTCTCTCTCCCCCGTCTCTCACTCACGCACACTCGCTCTCTCTCTCTTCGCCCCCCCCCCCCCAACCCCTCGCTTGCTCTGTCGGTCTCTCTCTCTCTCTCTCCTCCCTCTCTGTCTCACACACACTCGCGCTCTCTCTGTCCTCACCCCCCACCCCTCACTTGCTCGCTCTCTCTCTCTCTCTCTTCCCCCCCCCCCCCACCCCCTCCCTCGCTCTCTCTCTCTCTTTCCCCCGGCTCTCACTGTCTCTCTTGCTCTCTCAATCTCTCTCGCTGTCCCTCTCACTCTCTGTTTCTCACACAAACCTTCACTCTCTCTCTCGCTCTCCTCCTGTCCTTCCCACAGTGAGTTACCCAACTATGACGTGATCGTCCCTGTCCTCCTGAGGGAAGGGATTGACAAGCTTCCAGAGCTCTGCCGCCTCACGCCAGGTACCCGGGGGTTTAACGAGGGGGTCGGGTGTAGTGCAGGGCTCAGGGCTCACATGGTGGTCAGGGGTTATACTGGAGTCAGGGTTTGCACAGGGATCAGAGATAACACAGGACAGGGAAGGATTCATGGAGTATGAGGGTGTGAGGGTCAGTGTGATCCCAGTGTGGGGTGAGGAATGGACAGTGTGTGGGTCAGTGTGATCCCAGTGCGGGGTGTTTAATGGACAGTGTGTGGGTCAGTGTGATCCCAGTGTGGGGTGTTTAATGGACAGTGTGTGGGTGTACAGTGCGATCCAGTGTGGGGTGTTTAATGGACGGTGTGTGGGTCAGTGTGATCCCAGTGTGGGATGTTTAATGGACAGTGTGTGGGTGTACAGTGTGATCCCAGTGTGGAGTGTGTAATGGACAGTGTGTGGGTCGGTGTGATCCCAGTGCGGGGTGTGTAATGGACAGTGTGTGGGTCGGTGTGATCCCAGTGCGGGGTGTTTAATGGACAGTGTGTGGGTCAGTGTGATCCCAGTGTGGGGTGTTTAATGGACAGTGTGTGGGTGTATAGTGTGATCCCAGTGTGGGGTGTTTAATGGACAGTGTGTGGGTCAGTGTGATCCCAGTGTGGGGTGTTTAATGGACAGTGTATGGGTGTACAGTGTGATCCCAGTGTGCGGTGTTTAATGGACGGTGTGTGGGTCAGTGTGATCCCGGTGCGGGGTGTTTAATGGACGGTGTGTGGGTGTACAGTGTGATCCCAGTGTGGGGTGTTTAATGGACAGTGTGTGGGTGTATAGTGTGATCCCGGTGCGGGGTGTTTAATGGACGGTGTGTGGGTGTACAGTGTGATCCCAGTGTGGGGTGTTTAATGGACAGTGTGTGGGTGTATAGTGTGATCCCAGTGTGGGGTGTTTAATGGACAGTGTGTGGGTCAGTGTGATCCCAGTGTGGGGTGTTTAATGGACAGTGTGTGGGTCAGTGTGATCCCAGTGCGGGGTGTTTAATGGACAGTGTGTGGGTGTACAGTGTGATCCCAGTGTGCGGTGTTTAATGGACAGTGTGTGGGTGTACAGTGTGATCCCAGTGTGGGGTGTTTAATGGACAGTGTGTGGGTCAGTGTGATCCCAGTGTGGGTTGTTTAATGGACAGTGTGTGGGTCAGTGTGATCCCAGTGCAGGGTGTTTAATGGACGGTGTGTGGGTGTACGGTGTGATCCCAGTGCGGGGTGTTTAATGGACGGTGTGTGGGTCAGTGTGATCCCAGTGTGGGGTGTTTAATGGACAGTGTGTGGGTGTACAGTGTGATCCCAGTGCGGGGTGTTTAATGGACAGTGTGTGGGTGTACAGTGTGATCCCAGTGTGGGTTGTTTAATGGACAGTGTGTGGGTGTACGGTATGATCCCAGTGCGGGGTGTTTAATGGACAGTGTGTGGGTCAGTGTGATCCCAGTGTGGGGTGTGTAATGGACAGTGTGTGGGTCAGTGTGATCCCAGTGTGGGGTGTGTAATGGACAGTGTGTGGGTCAGTGTGATCCCAGTGTGGGGTTTTTAATGGACAGTGTGTGGGTGTACGGTGTGATCCCAGTGCGGGGTGATTAATGGACAGTGTGTGGGTGTGCAGTGTGATCCCAGTGCGGGGTGTGTAATGGACAGTGTGTGGGTGTGCAGTGTGATCCCAGTGCGGGGTGTTTAATGGACAGTGTGTGGGTGTACAGTGTGATCCCAGTGTGTGGGTGTACAGTGTGATCCCAGTGCGGTGTTTAATGGACAGTGTGTGTGTCAGTGTGATCCCAATGTGGGGTGTTTAATGGACAGTGTGTTGGTGTACAGTGTGATCCCAGTGCGGGGTGTGTAATGGACGGTGTGTGGGTGTACAGTGTGATCCCAGTGTGGGGTGTTTAATGGACAGTGTATGGGTCAGTGTGATCCCAGTGTGCGGTGTGTAATGGACGGTGTGTGGGTGTACAGTGTGATCCCAGTGCGGGGTGTGTAATGGACAGTGTGTGGGTGTACAGTGTGATCCCAGTGCGAGGTGTTTAATGGACAGTGTGTGGGTGTACAGTGTGATCCCAGTGCGGAGTGTGTAATGGACAGTGTGTGGGTGTACAGTGTGATCCCAGTGTGGGGTGTTTAATGGACAGTGTATGGGTCAGTGTGATCCCAGTGTGCGGTGTGTAATGGACGGTGTGTGGGTGTACAGTGTGATCCCAGTGTGGGGTGTTTAATGGACAGTGTGTGGGTGTACAGTGTGATCCCAGTGTGGGGTGTTTAATGGACAGTGTGTGGGTGTACAGTGTGATCCCAGTGTGCGGTGTGTAATGGACGGTGTGTGGGTGTACAGTGTGATCCCAGTGCGGGGTGTGTAATGGACAGTGTGTGGGTGTACAGTGTGATCCCAGTGCGGAGTGTGTAATGGACAGTGTGTGGGTGTACAGTGTGATCCCAGTGCGGAGTGTGTAATGGACAGTGTGTGGGTGTACAGTGTGATCCCAGTGCGGAGTGTGTAATGGACAGTGTGTGGGTGTACAGTGTGATCCCAGTGCAGGGTGTGTAATGGACAGTGTGTGGGTGTACAGTGTGATCCCAGTGTGGGGTGTTTAATGTACAGTGTGTGGGTGGTACAGTGTGATCCCAGTGTGCGGTGTTTAATGGACAGTGTGTGGGTGTACAGTGTGATCCCAGTGTGGGGTGTTTAATGGACAGTGTGTGGGTGTACAGTGTGATCCCAGTGTGGGGTGTTTAATGGACAGTGTGTGGGTGTACAGTGTGATCCCAGTGTGGGGTGTTTAATGGACAGTGTGTGGGTGTACAGTGTGATCCCAGTGTGTGGGTGTACAGTGTGATCCCAGTGCGGTGTTTAATGGACAGTGTGTGTGTCAGTGTGATCCCAATGTGGGGTGTTTAATGGACAGTGTGTTGGTGTACAGTGTGATCCCAGTGCGGGGTGTGTAATGGACAGTGTGTGGGTGTACAGTGTGATCTCAGTGTGGGGTGTTTAATGGACAGTGTATGGGTCAGTGTGATCCCAGTGTGCGGTGTGTAATGGACGGTGTGTGGGTGTACAGTGTGATCCCAGTGTGGGGTGTTTAATGGACAGTGTATGGGTCAGTGTGATCCCAGTGTGCGGTGTGTAATGGACGGTGTGTGGGTGTACAGTGTGATCCCAGTGCGGGGTGTGTAATGGACAGTGTGTGGGTGTACAGTGTGATCCCAGTGTGGGGTGTTTAATGTACAGTGTGTGGGTGGTACAGTGTGATCCCAGTGTGCGGTGTTTAATGGACAGTGTGTGGGTGTACAGTGTGATCCCAGTGTGGGGTGTTTAATGGACAGTGTGTGGGTGTACAGTGTGATCCCAGTGTGGGGTGTTTAATGGACAGTGTGTGGGTGTACAGTGTGATCCCAGTGCAGGGTGTGTAATGGACGGTGTTATGCTGCAGGAATCCCTCTGAAACCAATGCTCGCCCACCCAACGAAAGGCATTGGGGAAGTGATGAAGAGGTTCGATGAAGCAGCGTTTACCTGCGAGTACAAATACGATGGGGAGAGAGCACAGGTGGGAACTGCGCCTGGCCATTCGCGTCACTCCTGACCCCGTGTTTACAGAGCTGGTCTCCTGCCTCTGTCCCTCCATCTCTCTCTGTCCCCTTGTGTGTCTTTCTCATTTATTTTCTCTCCCCCTCTCTTGTCTCTCTCTCTCACTTTCTGTCTCTTACTTTCTCTCTCTCTCTGTCTCCATCCCTCTTTTTCTCTCTCTGTCCCCCATCTGTGTCTTTGTCTCTGACCTCTCTCCCTCCCTCTCATTCTCTGTCTCTCCCACCCTCTCTCTATCTTTCACGTTCCCTCCTTTTCTCTCATGTCTCTATGTGTCTCTCTCTCTCTCTCTCTCTCTCTCTCTTTCTCTCTGTATCTCTCCACCGCCCTCCCTCCTTCTCTGTGTCACGTTCCCTTCTCTCATGGAGTCATAGAGATGTATTGCCTGAAACAGACCCTTCAGTCCATCTCGTCCATTATCCCAAACTAATGTAGTCCCACTTTTCAGCACCCGACCTATATCCCTCCAAACCCATCCAGGTGCAATTTAAATGTTGTAATTGTACCAGCCTCCACCACATCCTCTGGCAGCTCGTTCCATACACACACCACCCTCTGCGTGAAAAAGTTGCCTCTTCAGTCCCTTTAATATCTTTCCCCTCTCACCCAAAACCTATGCCCTCTAGTTCTGGATCCCTGACCCCAGGGAAGAGACTTTTTCCATTTATCCTATCCATGCCCCTCATGATTTTATAAACCTCTATAAGGTCACCCCTCAGCCTCCGACGCTCCAGGGAAAACAGCCCCAGCCTGTTCAGCCTCTCCCTGTAGCTCAGATCCTCCAACCCTGGCAACATCCTTGTAAATCTTTTCTGAACCCTTTCAAGTTTCACAACATCTTTCCGATAGTAAGGAGACCAGAATTGCACGCAGTATTCCCACAGTGGCCTAACATGACCTCCCAACTCCTGTACTCAATACTCTGACCAATAAAGGAAAACATACCAAACGCCTTCTTCTCTATCCTATCTACCTGCGACTCCACTTTCAAGGAGCTATGAACCTGCACTCCAAGGTCTCTTTGTTCAGCAACACTCCCTAGGACCTTACCATTAAGTGTCTAAGTCCTGCTAAGATTTGCTTTCCCAAAATGCAGCCCCTCATTTATCTGAATTAAACTCCATCTGCCATTTCTCAGCCCATTGGCCCATCTGGTCCAGATCCTGTTGTAATCTGAGGTAACCTTCATTGCCCACTACATCTCCAATTTTGGTGTCATCTGCAAACTTACTGTTAGTTCTTATCCTCACGTCCAAGCCATTTATATAAATGACGAAAAGTAGACGACTCAGCACCGATCCTTGTGACACTCGACTGGTCACAGGCCTCCAGTCTGAAAAACAACCCTCCACCTCCACTCTCTGAATTCTACCTTTGAGCCAGTTCTGTATCCAAATGCCTTTGGATCTCTCTCTCTCTCTCTCTCTTTCTCTCTCTCTCTCTCTCTCTCTCTCTCTCTCACGTTTAAACATTTCAAACCCCGACCCCCTCCACCTGGTGACCAATTCATTGCAACCTGTCTCCGGGTGGACTTGGTAAGAAGTCACAGTCACCAGTATTCACCCTGCATGCAAAATAGACGTGTGGGGCTGGGTCATCAGGGATTGCATTTTAGGGGTCAGGGAAGCGAGGGTCCGGTCTCAGTCTGTCACCGCTCCTCCAGGTACCGGGGGGGGGGTCAGGGGAGCGAGGGTCCTGTCTCAGTCTGTCACCGCTCCTCCAGGTACCGGGGGGGTCAGGGGAGCGAGGGTCCTGTCTCAGTCTGTCACAGCTCCTCCAGGTACCGGGGGGGTCAGGGAAGCGAGGGTCCTGTCTCAGTCTGTCACAGCCCCTCCAGGTACCGGGGGGGGTCAGGGGAGCGAGGGTCCTGTCTCAGTCTGTCACCGCTCCTCCAGGTACCGGGGGGGTCAGGGGAGCGAGGGTCCTGTCTCAGTCTGTCACAGCTCCTCCAGGTACCGGGGGGTCAGGGGAGCGAGGGTCCGGTCTCTGTCACAGCTCCTCCAGGTACTGGGGTTCAGGGGAGCGAGGGTCCTGTCTCAGTCTGTCACAGCTCCTCCAGGTACCGGGGGGTCAGGGGAGTGAGGGTCGTGTCTCAGTCTGTCACCTCTCCTCCAGGTACTGGGGGGTCAGGGGAGTGAGGGTCCTGTCTCAGTCTGTCACCGCTCCTCCAGGTACTGGGGGGGTCAGGGGAGCGAGGGTCGTGTCTCAGTCTGTCACCACTCCTCCAGGTACCAGGGGGTCAGGGGAGCGAGGATCGTGTCTCAGTCTGTCACAGCTCCTCCAGGTACCAGGGGGTCAGGGGAGCGAGGGTCGTGTCTCAGTCTGTCACAGCTCCTCCAGGTACCAGGGGGTCAGGGGAGCGAGGGTCGTGTCTCAGTCTGTCACAGCTCCTCCAGTTACCGGGGGGTCAGGGGAGCAAGGGTCCTGTCTCAGTCTGTCACCGCTCCTCCAGGTACCGGGGGGTCAGGGGAGCAAGGGTCCTGTCTCAGTCTGTCACCGCTCCTCCAGGTACTGGGGGGTCAGGGGAGCGAGGGTCCTGTCTCAGTCTGTCACAGCTCCTCCAGGTACCAGGGGGTCAGGGGAGCGAGGGTCGTGTCTCAGTCTGTGACCGCTCCTCCAGGTACTGGAGGGGTCAGGGGAGCGAGGGTCCTGTCTCAGTCTGTCACAGCCCCTCCAGGTACTGGGGGGTCAGGGGAGCGAGGGTCCTGTCTCAGTCTGTCACCGCTCCTCCAGGTACCGGGGGGTCAGGGGAGCGAGGGTCCTGTCTCAGTCTGTCACAGCTCCTCCAGGTACTGGGGGTCACGGGAGCGAGGGTCGTGTCTCAGTCTGTCACCACTCCTCCAGGTACTGGGGGTCAGGCGAGTGAGGGTCGTGTCTCAGTCTGTCACAGCCCCTCCAGGTACTGGGGGGGTCAGGGGAGCGAAGGTCGTGTCTCAGTCTGTCACAGCTCCTCCAGGTATTTGGGGGGTCAGGGGAGCAAGGGTCCTGTCTCAGTCTGTCACAGCTCCTCCAGGTACCAGGGGGTCAGGGGAGCGAGGGTCGTGTCTCAGTCTGTCACAGCCCCTCCAGGTACCAGGGGGTCAGGGGAGCGAGGGTCGTGTCTCAGTCTGTCACAGCCCCTCCAGGTACTGGGGGTCAGGGGAGCGAAGGTCGTGTCTCAGTCTGTCACAGCTCCTCCAGGTATTTGGGGGGTCAGGGGAGCAAGGGTCCTGTCTCAGTCCGTGTGTTTCCTGACGGGACTCTTGTAACCTGTGGCCCCTAACCGAGCCCGATTGACGTGTGTGTGTGTGTGTGTGTGTGTGTGTGTGTGTGTGTGTGTGTGTGTGTGTGTGTATTTTCTCAGCTGTGCTGTCTGTTTCTCTCAGATCCACATCCTGGACACGGGAGACATTCACATCTACAGCCGTAATCAAGAAAACAATACCTCCAAGTACCCTGACATCATCGACAGACTTCCCAAGGTACAGTTGCACGGGATCATCTCCCCCACACACCCAGCGTCGCCAGGAAACACGCGATGGGTGTGGACACAGGAACTGTACATGGGAAGCAGGAATGGGACTGTATTTACTTTTAAATTTGGGAGCATGATAATTTAGTTTGCGGCAGGAGGATGTTTTATCTCGTATCGACCTGTTATATCCTGACTGGACTAGAGACAGGTCACGGTGTTCTCTGCCATTGGAAACATATCGAGGTCAAAATATTGAATATTGTTCCAAAACGTTTGGGAGAAGATTTGTAGCTCAGGTGCTCGTTGTTGTGGTTCTGTTCACCGAGCTGGGAATTTGTGTTGCAGACGTTTTGTCCCCTGTCTAGGTGACATCCTCAGAGCTTGGGAGCCTCCTGTGAAGCACTTCTGTGATGTTTCCTCTGGCATTTATAGTGATTTGTACCTGCCGCTTTCGGTTGTCAGTTCCAACTGTCCGCTGCAGTGGTCGGTATATTGGGTCCAGGTCGATGTGCCTATTGATTGAATCTCTGGATGAGTACCGTGCCTCTAGGAATTCCCTGGCTGTTCTTTGTTTGGCTTGTCCTATAATAGTAGTGTTGTCCCAATCGAATTCATGTTGCTTGTCATCTGAGTGTGTGGCTACTAAGGATAGCTGGTCGTGTCGTTTCGTGGCTAGTTGGTGTTCATGGATGCGGACCGTTAGCTGTCTTCCTGTTTGTCCTATGTAGTGTTTTGTGCAGTCCTTGCATGGGATTTTGTACACTACATTGGTTTTGCTCATGCTGGGTATCGGGTCCTTCATCCTGGTGAGTTGTTGTCTGAGAGTGGCTGTTGGTTTGTGTGCTGTTCTGAGTCGTAGTGGTCGCAGCAGTCTGGCCATCAGTTCGGAAATGCTCCTGATGTATGGTAGTGTGGCTAGTCCTTTGGGTTGTGGCATGTCCTCGTTCCATTGTCTTTCCCTTAGGCATCTGTTGATGAAATTGCGCGGGTATCCGTTTTTGGCGGATACATTGTATAGGTGGTCTTCCTCTTTTTGCAGTTCTGGTGTGCTGCAGTGTGTTGTGGCTCTTTTGAATAGTGTCTTAACGCAACTTCTTTTGTGTGTGTTCGGGTGGTTGCTTTTGTAGTTCAGGACTTGGTCTGTGTGAGTGGCTTTCCTGTATACCTTCGTGGTGAATTCTCCATTCGGTGTTCTCTGTACCATCACGTCTAGGAACGGGAGTTGGTTGTCCTTTTCTTCCTCTCTCGTGAATCAGATTCCTGTGAGTGTGGCGTTACAAAATCCCATGCAAGGACTGCACAAAACGCTACATAGGACAAACAGGAAGACAGCTAACGGTCCGTATCCAAGAACACCATTTAGCCACGAAATGACACGACCAGCTATCCTTAGTAGCCACACACTCAGATGACAAACAACATGAATTCGACTGGGACAGCACTACTATTATAGGACAAGCCAAACAGAGAATAGCCAGGGAATTCCTAGGGGCATGGCACTCATCCACAGATTCAATCAATAGGCACATCGACCTGGACCCAATATACCGGCCACTGCAGCGGACAGCTGGAACTGACAACCGGAAGCGGCAGAGACAAACCACTATAAATGCCGGAGGAAAGATCACAGAAGCGCTTCACAGGAGGCTCCCAAGCACTGAGGATGTCACCTAGACAGGGGACAAAACGTCTGCAACACAAACTCCCAGCTCGGCGAACAGAACCACAACATTGTTCAAAAAAAACTGGAGAGGTTTCAGAAGAGATTTACCAGGATGTTACTGGGAATGGAGGGTTAGTGTTATAGGTAGAGACTTTTGTTTTCACTGGCAGCATAGGAGGTTGCGAGGTGACCTTAGAGAAATTTATAAAATTGTGAGAAGGTATTGATCGAGTTAATTAGATTACTTACAGTGTGGAAACAGGCCCTTCAGCCCAACAAGTCCACACCGACCCTCCTAAGCGCAACCCACCCAGACCCGTTCCCTTACATTTACCCCTTCACCTAACACTACGGGCAATTTAGCACGGCCAGTTCACCTAACCTGCACATTTTAGGACCGTGGAAGGAAACCGGAGCACCCGGAGGAAACCCACTCAGACACGGGGAGAATGTGCAAACTCCACACAGACAGTTGCCTGTGGCGGGAATTGAACCCAGGTCTCTAGCGCTGTGAGGCAGCAGTGCTAACCACCGTGCCACCCATGACATATAAGTACCACGCCCTGACCAATTGCGCCACTGGAGCCCTACGTTAATGATAGATTTTTTTCTCCCCCTAGGATGGATGATGTTAAGACGAGTGGACACATTTTTAAGATGAGAGTAGAGAGATTTAAAAGTGACATGAGAAGAGATATTTTTTACACAGAGGATGGTTTCATGTGTGGACTGAACTTCCTGAGGGAGCAGTGTATGTGGTCCAGTCACAACATTTGAAAGGTGTTTGGATAAGTCCATGGATGGGAAAGGTTTAGAGGGATATGGGCCAGGGGCAGGCAGGTGGGACGAGCTTAGTTTGGGGATTATGGACGGTTGGGCCAAGGGTCTGTTTCCACGCTGTGTGACCCTCCAAAAAGGAGTTGGATAGCGTTCTTGGGAGTTGAAGGAAGGACAACTCCAGAACTGAGTTGCTCCAGAACTCAGCCATGATCCTGAAATGTGGCTAATCTGCATTGTCGCTTTGTGTCCCCATTCTCTGTTACTCCTGATAACCTTTCACCCCCTTGCTTGTCACAAATCTCACCACCTCCAACGAGTCTCGTTCTTCCCAACCCTCCCGGCCCCTCCACCACCAGTTACACAGAGAGAGAGAGAGAGAGAGAGAGAGTTCCGATATGTGCAGACCCTCTGAGGGAATGCATCATCAAATCTCTTCATAACCTCCTTGTGTCCTTGTCAGGTTTCATGACCCGTCCCTGTGCATCAAGAAATGTGTCAATCCCACCTTCGCTTCCTTTGTTGTTTCTGTGAACAGTTGAGGTCCCCACACAATCTGAAGTAATCTTTTTATTTTGTGTCCCCCCCATGATGAATGCTACAATTCTACCAGCTTTTCTGATTGCTTGATGTACCGGCAGACCACCCTTCTGTGATTCCTGCCCTCGGACAGCCCAGATCCCTCAGCATCACAGAGCTCTCGTTGAGTTAATGCCTTTTAATGCATCCTGCCAAAATGGACTTCCCATTTGCCGACATTATCCTGCGTTTGCCACATCCTTGCCCACACACTGAACTTAGCTTTGTAGTTGCCTCCTTCTCATTTCCTGTCTCTGTGCACTCGGGAAACTTGTCAAAGTTGTTGTTGCAACTGCTCAGAGTCCCCTGGAGGTGTAGCAGTTCCCCAGTTGCTGTGACTCCCCCACCCCCAGCCCCGTTGTTGCTGTAATCCCTGGAGTTTTTGTTGCAATGGGGCTATATAGTGTTTCAGGTCTTCCCGACTGAATGGTTTGATCTTCAATTCCCTTCCCCTCCTCCTCATCCCGCTCACACACCCTCTCTCACGCGCGCACACTCTTGCACACATGCACTAACTCACTCACA
>NC_083449.1:12883534-12938534 GCF_020745735.1 Hemiscyllium ocellatum | reverse complement strand
AGACCATTTGTAAGGTGAGACTGATAGCCTGAGGTTCACAGGGATGTGGGCTCAGTCAGATGGCCCTGTTCTGTCAGGGATTACTGACTCCTGCCTTATGGCTCTGATCTCTGCGCTGTGAGAGGCCGTTTTGATTCCAAACCCATCCCTTTATCGCTCACTGTCCCTGACACATGTCCACGCTGTACTCTCCATTTCTCTTGCTCTGTCTCTGCTTCTGTCTCTCTCTCTCTCTCTCTCTCTCTATCCCTTCTCTGTCTCTCTCTGTCACTCTTTCCCTCCCGGTGTGTCTCTCTGTTTTTCTCTCTCTCTCTCTCTCTTTCTTTCTCTCTCCCTCTTTCCATGTCTCTTTCTCCCTCCCATCTCTATCTCTCCGTCCCTCTCTCCTACCTCCCTTTGTCTCCCTCTCCCTCATTCCCTCCTTTCTTTCTCCTTCCCTGCCTCACTCCCTTCCTCTCCCTCGCTCTCCCTCCCTCTCTCACTTCCTGTGTGTCTCTCTCCTCTCTTCCCCCCTCTCTCCCTCCGTCCCTCCCCATCCCTCTGTCTCTCTCTCTATCCCCCTCCCTCTCTCCTTCCTCCATCCTTTTCTCCCTTTCTCCTTCCTTCCCTCACTTCCTTCTCCTCCCTCTATCTCTCTCTCTCTCCCTCCATCTCCCTCACCCATCCCCCCATCCATCTCTCTTTCTCACTCGTTTCCTCTCTCTCTCTCTCTCTCTGCAGATTGGGACCGGGTTCAAAGACGAGGAGCTGGAGCAACACGCGAAATTCTTCAAGGTGAGGACTCTAGCCGAGAGGGTAAGGAGCAGATCACTGAACACAGGAACAGCAGGCCATTCAGCCCCCACCCTCCAGCCTGTTACACGAGCAGGAGGCCATTCAGCCCATCCACAGATCCTCAGTACAAGCTCTGATGTTCCCGAAGAGGAAGTGTAGTTGGACTCTGAGTATGTGTCCAAGTATGGCGCCATCAGTTCGCTCAGTATCACTCCACTGGGGATTTAGAATTCCCCTCATCTCCTCTTCCCACCCACCTCCAGGTTTCAGGAATGGTTTTTGTATCCTCATGACTGTGGAAGCAAATTATTGGTCTGTGACCTTTTCACCATATCTCTCCGTCTCTCTCTGTCTCTCTCGCTCTCTCTCTCTCTCTCTCTCCCTCTCTCTCTCGTCTCTCTCTCCCTGTCTCCCTCTCTCTCTCTCCCTCTCTCTCTCTCTCCCGGTCTCTCTCTCCCTCTCTCTATCCCTGGTCTCTCTCTCCCCTCTCTCTCCCTGTCTCTCTCTCCCTGTCTCTCTCTCTCTGTCTCTCTCTCTCTCTCTAACTCTCTCTCTGTCTCTCTCTCTCTCTCTCTCTCTTCGTCTCTCTCTCCCTGTCTCCCTCTCTCTCTCTCTCCCTCTCTCTCTCCCGGTCTCTCTCCCCCTCTCTCTCCCTGTCTCTCTCCCTGTCTCTCCCTCTGTCTAACTCTCTGTCTGTCTCTCTCTCTCTCTCTCTCTCTCTCTCTCTCTCTCTCTCTCTCGTCTCTCTCTCCCTGTCTCCCTGTCTCTCTCTCCCTGTCTCTCTCTCCCTGTCTCTCTCCCTGTCTCTCCCTCTGTCTCTCTCTCTGTCTGTCTCTCTCTCTCTCTCTCTCTCTCTCTCTCTCTCTCTCTCTCTCTCTCTCTCTCTACACCCCTCCAAAGAGTTCATGGTTTCTTTACTTCCTCTCTTCCTCTTTAACTATCTGTTGAATCTCCAGCTACCTGTTCTCTCAGCCCTAGTTACCATTCTCCCGTACTCTGAGTCTCTTCCTGCTAATTTTAGTTATTCTCCACCATCCTCTGTATTTTGTGAATCGGTCTGACCTGTCTCTAGTTTGTGCATAATTATGGGGTCCCCGGATTTGTACAGGTTTATTCTGCGTAACCCGAAATTTTAGCATTTGTGTCTCGAACTGTATTGATTAATCCCCTAGTCTAGTACACCACAGAAACGCAGTGTGGTAGCAGGCCCTCCAAAAGAGCATCCCACCTAGACCCACCTCTATACCCTATCCCTGTATCCTATCTGCACATCCCTGGGCACTATGGGTAATTTAGCACGGCCAATCCCCCACCCTAACCTGCACTTCCCTGGGCACTATGGGTAATTTAGCACGGCCAATCCCCCACCCTAACCTGCACTTCCCTGGGCACTATGGGTAATTTAGCACGGCCAATCCCCCACCCTAACCTGCACTTCCCTGGGCACTATGGGTAATTTAGCACGGCCAATCCCCCACCCTAACCTGCACATCCCTGGGGACTATGAGTAATTTAGCATGGCCAATCCCCACCCTAACCTGCACATCCCTGGGCACTATGGGTAATTTAGCATGGCCAATCCCCACCCTAACCTGCACATCCCTGGGGACTATGGGTAATTTAGCACGGCCAATCCCCCACCCTAACCTGCACATCCCTGGGCACTATGGGTAATTTAGCACGGTCAATCCCCCACCCTAACCTGCACATCCCTGGGCACTATGGGTAATTTAGCCTGCCCGGTTATGGGATAAGGACTGCCTGGTGGTATTGCCACTAGATTATTAATCCAGAAACTTACCAAATGGTCTGGGGACCCGAGTTCGAATCCCACCTTGGCAGATGGTTCAACTTGAAATCAATAATTTTTTTGTAAAAATCTGAAATTTACAATCTACTGATGACCATGAAATTGCCGTAGGAAAAACTCGGATCTGGTTCACTGACGTCCTTTAGGGAAGGAATTCTGCCATCCTTACCTGGTCTAGGCCTGTGCATGTGACTCCAGGCTCATTGCAATGTGGGGGACTCTGGGGCAATTAGGGACAGGCAGTAAATGACGAGACCCTGGTCCCATGAATGAACAAAGAAATAAAATACACTCTACGCCTGGGGTAAAGTCATGAGATTTTTGACCCCCCCCTCCCTCCCCCATTGGTATCACAAGGGCCCACAATGGAGGGAACTGGTCAGGCTGAATTGTCCACTGTGTTAGGTGCGTTAGTAGGATAGGGAAATGGGTCTGGGTAGGTTACCGTTCGGAGGGTCGGGCTGGACTTGTTAGGCCGAGAGGCCTGTTTTCCATACTGTAGTGAATCTAATCGAAACTCTCTCGCTCTCTCTCTCCCTCCACCTCCCTCCCCAAACACAGGAGCACGTCATCGATGGCCCTCGCCCCTACTATCGATGGGACCACTCGGCTGAGCCTGACCACTGGTTTGACGCAGCTCAGGTCTGGGAGGTCAAATGCGCTGATCTCTCCATCTCCCCGGTTTACAAAGCAGCCTTGGGACTGGTGCGTGACATTGAGGGAGGGGGAACCGGCGTGGAGAGAGAGAGAGAGAGTGGGGTAGGGGAAGAGAGAGCAGGGCTGGGCGTGGGGTGGGGTCGAGAGTAAGGGCTGGGGGGGAGGAAAGGGATATTGAGGAGGTTGGGGGTGGAGGGTTAATGAGAGGACGGGGGCAAGTGTCTGGAGTGACGAGGCAGTGAATCAAGTTAGATGGTGTACTCCCCCTCTATCTATGCCCACTTCTCTCAATGTCCTCCCTCTCGTCCTCCCTCTCCCCCTCCCTTCCTATGTCTGTTCCCTGCTTCCTCCAGATCCTTTCGCCCTCCACCCCCCTCTCTCTCTCTCTCTCTCTCTCTCTCTCTCTCTCTCCCGGTGTCCTTCTCCAACCTCCTTTCTCCCCTCAGTCCTCCGTCCCTCCCTCTCCTTCCCCCATCCCTATGCCCCCCCCTCCTCACCCCCATTACTGAGCTTACTGGTCTCACTGCTGATCCTGACCCTCAGGTGGACGAAGAGAAGGGAATCTCGCTGCGGTTCCCTCGGTTTCTCCGTATCCGAGATGACAAGAAACCTGAGAATGCTACAACCAGCCAACAGGTACCAGGAACAGGGGGAGCGAGGGAGGGAGAGAGGGTGGGAAGGAGAGAGGGAGAGAGCGAGACTGACACAGACGCTGAGAGTAAGAGGGAGAGAGACAAGTGTAGGTGGACAACCAGCTGACATACTGGGAACAGGGGGAGGGAGGGAGGGAGGGAGGAGGATGGAGGGACGGAGAAAGACAGAGAGAGAGAGAGAGAGATTGAGATAGATAGACAACCAGCTGATATACTGGGAACAGGGAGAGGGACAGAAAGAACCACAGAGAGAACACCATCCAACAGGTACAGGAGGATACAGCCAACAGGAACAGGAGGAGAGAGAGAGAGAGGGACACACGTGGAGAGGCTGAGACAGAGAGAGGTACAGACAGTGTGTGTGAGAGAGAGAGAGAGAGAATAAGAGCAACTGAGAAAGAGGGACAGAAAGAGACAGAGAGAGGGATACAGACCGAGAATGGAGTAGTCTGAGAGGGAGAGTAAAATAGACACAGACAGACAGAGAGAGACACAAACACCCAGCTATCCGGTACTGGGAACAGGTGGTGAGGGATGAGATCCTGGGGAGAGTTGTTGTGGACATGCCCAGGATCCCGTGGTAGAGGAATGGGGGGGGTGGATGAGGGACCGAGGAAGGAAATCCTTGTCCTTGATTTTGTTGACCAGTTGGGGCCTCTCCGTCCACAGGTGGCTGACCTCTACAGGAAACAGCAGCAGGTCCAGAACCAGCAAGGGGTTATCGAGGGAGAGCTCGAGCATTTGGACTGAGTGTGGCCTGGCTCCCTGAACCACGTCCCGCTTTCCTGCCTTGGAAGGGGAGCCAGTGCCTAGGGATCATCCCGACATTCCCGGGAAAATTGGCGACCGGATGAGTGCCGGATTCCTGAGAGCACTCCTTGGTCGGTGAATAAACAGCAGTTGTTTTGTAAATAACCCATTATGTCTCTGATTAACTTTCTGTCACGTCCAGGGAATCATCAAGTGTGGGGTTCCGAGAAGTGGATTGGTGCTGGGAGAGAGAGACTGGGTGTGGGATGAGGGTTAGAGGTGATGGGTGTGTAAGGTGCTGTCAGTCTGAGGAGGCTTGGCAAGTCGCTGTAGACGGTACATCCTGCTGCTGCTGTGTGGGTGGTGGAGGGAGTGAGTGTTGAAGGTGGGGGTTAGCGTGTTGATCAAGCGAGGGGCTGGGAGCTGCTTTATTTCTGCACGGTAGCGAGCTTCTCGAGCGTCATCAGTGCCACACCCATCCCGGCAAGTGGCACGTATTCCTTCACACTTGGGCCTTGTCGGTGTTTGACAGGCGAGAGTCAGGCGGTGAGTTACCCATTGCAAGATTCCCAGCCTCTGACCTGCTCTTGAAGCTGCTGTATCGACATGAAGGACAGTTCAATTTCTGCCCTAGGATACTGATAGCGGGGGGGGATTCAGTGATTTAACACCATTCAACATCAAGGGAGCAATGGGTTGATTCTCTCTCGATGGGAACCCCCAGGATGTTGACAGTGAGGGTGGGGTGGAAGGGAGGGATGATTCAGTGACAGTAACACCATTGAACAGTGGCGATGGTTAGATTCTCTCACATCGGTGAGCAGCATTCGCATGGCGTGAATGTTACTTGCCACTTGTATAGCCCACGCCTGGATATCGTCCCTGATCTTGTCACATTTGACCGTGCATTGCTTCAGGAACGGTGAATGAAGCCGAACGTTGTGTAACAATCAGAGAACATCTTACGATGGAGATGGTTGGGCCTGAGGACACTATCCTGAAACAATGGATGATTACTTTCACGGTCGTCATGGCTGAGACTAGTTTTGTTGCTGCTTGATTAATTCAGCTTAAATTCCAGCAAGTGCTGTTGGTTTTATGGTGGGAGGCGAGACTGGGGAACCTCAGTTTAATAGTTGCAGTTCACAAGTGGGTTTATTATGTTTTAGTCATCCCAAGATCCTCTGTGCCCTTCCAAGTTTGTTCAGTTCTTTGGCTGAAGGTGCAGCCCCTTTACACTTTGATGTTTCAGTTTTTTTAGATTACTTACAGTGTGGAAACAGGCCCTTCAGCCCAACAAGTCCACACCGACCCGCCGAAGCGCAACCCACCCATACCCCTACATATACCCCTTACCTAACACTACGGGCAATTTAGCATGGTCAATTCACCTGACCCGCACATCTTTGGACTGTGGGAGGAAACCGGAGCACCCGGAGGAAACCCACGCAGACACGGGGAGAACGTGCAAACTTCACACAGTCAGTTGCCTGAGGCAGGAATCGAACCCAGGTCCCTGGCGCTGTGAGGCAGCAGTGCTAACCACTGTGCCACCGTGCCGCCGAGTTTCTCAAGCATCAAGTTAGAAAACACGGTGGGAGAGACTGTCTGCAGGCTTGGGGCCCTCGCCTGCCGAGAGATTCCAGCCAGGCGATGTGTTCAGCTGACCAGGGAACAACAAGGTGGCATCAGGCTGGTGATTGCTGGCATCCACAAATCAACAAACCAATGGGCAGCCGGTTGCTGGGTGTATCCCACTGAATGTGTGCGCACACATGCCAACTACTCTCTATGCTACTTTCAAAGTAGCTGTAGAAATGCAACTGAGGTTTAGTTACTCGTCTTTTATTTTGCCCAAGATGCAGCATTTACTTCCTCGGGCCATGGTTTATAAACAATGAGAAATACTGTAGAAAAAGCTGTAGATTTTACCTCTGTTCTGACTTGCATGTGACTCCCAGCAAAGCAGTGACAGAGTTACCCTCTGAGGAAGACTCAGTTCTTGGCCAATCATAGTGGGCACACACTTCCCATGAAAGATGAAAATGTTTAAGACATTGCGACGTTACAGAATGAGTACAGTTCAGAGGGAGCTCCCTTTACCTGAATCAGCTCTTCAAGTGAGCTTCCTTGCAATCTTCCTGCGTTTACCTCATATTCTCTACACTCTACACATAACTACCCAAGGTTTAGGGTCAGGCTCAGCGTTAGGGTCAAGCCTAGGTTTAGAGTTGGGTCACGGTTAGGGTAAGGGTTAGGTTTTGGGTCAAGGTTAGGGTTAGACTTGGGTCACGGTTAGGGTCAGGGTTAGGGCTAGGAATAAGGTCGGGGTAACAGTTGGGGTTATGTTTGGGATGTGGTTAGGGGTTAGGTTATGGACAGGGTCAGGGTTAGAGGTTAGATTTAGAGTTAGGGTTAAGGTTTGGATTGGGCTTAGGGTAAGGGATGAATTAAGGTTAGGGTTCAGTGTTGGGTTAGGGTTCGGTGTCGGGTTAGGGTCAGGGTTAGGGTTCGGCCTGCAATAAGTTTAAGGTTAGGGCTAGGGCCAGGGATAAGGTCAGGGTAACGGTTGGGGTTATGTTTGGGACATGGTTAGGGGTTAGGTTACAGACAGGGCCAGGGTTAGGTTTAGAGTTAGGGTTAAGGTTTGGATTGGGCTTAGGGTAAGGGATGGGTTAAGGTTAGGGTTCAGTGTCGGGTTAGGGTTGGGGCTAGAGTTAGGATCAGGGTCAAGGTCAGGGTTAGAGTGAGGGGTTAGGGTTCAGGGTCAGTTTAGGATTGGGGCTAAAGTTGGGTTAGGGTCAGTGTCAGGATGAGGGCCAAGGACAGGGTTACACTTAGGGTTTGGGTTAGGCTTAGAGTTATAGAGCTAGGGCTAGGGTTAGAGTCAGGGTTAGGGTTAAGGCTGGGATTAGGGTTCGTGTTAGGATTAAGGTCAGGATTAGAATTAGGGTCAGGGTTAGGGTTTGGGTCTCCTGACATAGGGTTAGGATTAGCCACCACAGCGATAGGGTTTGGGTTAGGGTCAGAGGTAGGGGTAGGGTTAGGGTTTGGGGGTTAGGGTTTGGGGGTTAGGGTGAGGGTTATAGTTAGGGTAAGGGTTTGACATGGTGAGGGTTTATAATTAGTGTGAGAGTAAGGGTGAGGGTTAGACTTAGGTATAGGGTTAGGGTGATCGTGAGGTTTAGGGTGAAGGTTAGGGTTAGGCTGAGGGTGAGGGTTTAGGATTAGGTGCAAGTTAGGATGTGGGTTAGAGTGAGGGTTACGGTTAGTGTTAGGGTTAGGGTGAGGGTTTACTGTTGGGGTGTGAATACCAGTTAGGGTTAGGGTTACTTGAGATAGTGTTAAGGTTAGGGTTAGGGTTTTGGATCAGGGTTCGTGTTTGGGTTCAGGTTAGTGTTAAGTTTGTGTTTAGGATTATGGTTACCTGCGACAGTGTTAGGGTTAGCGTAGATTTTGTGCTAGGGTCAGGCTTAGGTTTAGGGTTTAGTTTAGGTTCAGGTTAGGGATAGGGTTAGGGGTAGGGATAGGGATAAGGTTAGGGTTATCGGCGATATGGTTATCGGGTTAGGGTTGCGTTTAGGGGTAGGATTACATTTAGGGTTTGGGTCAGGGCTATTGCTAGGCCTGTAGCTAGTGTTAGATTTAAGGTTCGGTTAATGTGAGGGTTAGCTTAAGGATTCAGGCCAGTGGTAGGAAAAGGAATAGGATTTGTGTTAGGAATTGAGCTACAGCTAGAGTTAGGTCTAGGCTTAGCGCTAGGTCCAGTGTTAGGGCTCAGTCTATGGTTAGTGTTACGGTTAGGGTTATGGCTTTTGTTAGGGTTAGGGCTAGGTGTAGGGTGAGGGTTAGTGTTAGGATTTGGGCGAGGGCAATGGTTAGGGCAAGGGTTAGCGCGAGGGCTAGGGTTAGAGTTAGATTTAGGGTTAGGGCTAGGTCTAGACTTGGGTTAAGGTTTGGTTAGGGTTAGGTGCTTGGGCTAGCACTCGGGCTAGGTTTAAGTTTGAGATTAGGTTTAGGGTTAGGCTAAGGTTTATGGTTTGGGTTAGGTTTATGTTTAGTGTTAGTGTTAGGTTTAGCGTTTGGTTTATGGTTAGTGTTAGGGAGTTGGGGAAGGGAAGGAAACTAGAAAGCTCAGTGTTGAGTCCTCTGGGCTGTAGGCTGCCTCTCCTCCCACCTAGTTTACTACATCACATGCTCCCTATGTGGTTTTTTTGACATCGGGGAAATCAAACATGAATTTAAGGAATGGTTTGTCATGCAACTCAATTCGGCTGCAGGAACCAACCAGACCTCCTAGCCACCGCCTATTTTAATTCCCCTTCCCACTCCCTTTCCATCATGACAATTCTTGGCATCCTCCTTTGCCACAATGAACCAAGCCACTAATTGGAGGAACGACACCTCATCTTCTGCCTTGGCAGACAACAGCCCAGAGGACTCAACCTACCATCACACAAAGAGACCTTGGAGTGCTGGTTCCTTCAAAGTGCAATCGCAGGTAGACAGGACAGTCTTTGTCTGGAAATGGCCTATTTACATTTTCTTTCCCAGTCCTGAGTCAATGCCAGAAGTTCACTGACAATCCCATGTGCTTTGGTTTTGCACAGTAATCTCGAGGTGAGACGTCATCAAGAGATTAGTGAAAATTCAAATTGACCCACCCATTGGTTCTTCCTGATCCATTCCTGATCTCGCTGGCGTGGGGCATTAACATATGCCCTTTGAAACCCTGCGTTGCCATCGATTTCACAGCTTCACAATACGTGATAGACTATTTAGGACAGAGATGAGGAGAAACTTCTTCACCCAGAGAGTGGTGGCTGTGTGGAATGCTCTGCCCCAGAGGGCAGTGGAGGCCCAGTCTCTGGATTCATTTAAGAAAGAGTTAGATAGAGCTCTCAAGGATAGTGGAATCAAGGGTTATGGAGATAAGGCAGGATCAGGATACTGATTAGGAATGATCAGCCATGATCATATTGAATGGCGGTGCAGGCTCGAAGGGCTGAATGGCCTACTCCTGCACCTATTGTCTTCCTGCCTTCTGCATTTCAGGCTCCATCCGTCACCTCATTTTATATGAGCTGGTCCACCATTCAGACTGTCGTTCAGCCACCTAGTGACATCCCAGACTCTAGAACGAGGGAGGCATTGAACTACCTGGTGTCACAGCTCCATCCTCACAAACATCTGCCTTGTCCCCTTACAATGCCATCTCTCTATCACTATTGCTCTTCCAGTTATTTTATTTTCTGCATGAATTAAAATTCAGAGATTCCTTGACGCTGGGGAAATACCTAATGTATCTCCTTTACTTAACAAGGGAGTGAGGCAGAAACCAGGAACAGGACCAGTTCATTTAAATTCTGTTTGAGTAATAGTTTTAAATGTTTTAATCTTTGTGTTCCTAATAGTTACACATGTCCTGTATGACAGTATTGATGTAATTCATGCTGGTATTTCAGAGGGTGGGTGCTGTCTCAGCACAAGGTGATGAAATATAGGACCCAGTGGAACATTTGTCTTAAAGTAAAACTAGTCTCATTCATTCAGGCGGTGGGTGCAATGTCTCCTCCTGGCCGCCAGAGGGAGTCGCTCTGCCTCGCCTTACAGCCCTAGGGTCCGAGTCACCTCTTGCCCTCCTTCTGACAAGGAGGGAGCCGGCGAAGTCAAGAGGTGCCTCGGGCCAGGGCCGTGAGGCGGAACTGAGCGGCTCCCTCTGGCGGCCAGGAGGAGACATCAGCAGCCACTGTCTGAATGTCTCGGTGGAACTTCTGGCCTCGTTTCATCAGGAAGCAACAAGGAAGCCCCCAGCTGATGAAATACCAACAGGAATTACTTCAATATTATACAGGACATGCCGAATTCTCCTGAACCACGGAGAATAATAAAAAAATAACATTATTGTCCATAGTCTCCAGGGATGTGCAGCTTGGTTGGGTTGCCTTGAGAAAGGGTAAAAAGTGAGGTCTGCAGATGCTGGAGATCACAGCTGCAAATGTGTTGCTGGTTAAAGCACAGCAGGTCAGGCAGCATCCAAGGAACAGGGAATTCGACGTTTCGGGCATAAGCCCTTCATCAGGAAAGAGAAATGCAGGGTTTTTCTTTGATCTTCCAGAGAGTAACCCACCCAGACCCACTTCCCTCTAACTAATTGCACCTAACACTACAGGCAATGTAGCATGACCAATTCAGCTGACCTGCACATCTTTGGACTGTGGGAGGAAACCGGAGCACCCGGAGGAAACCCATGCAGACCCATGGGGAGAAAGTGCAAACTCCACACAGACAGTCACCCCAGGGAAATGCAGGGTTACAGGGATTGTGTTGTGTGTGGCTGTAGGTGGAATGCTCTTGAGGGGGGTGGTGCAGACTTGATTGACCTAACGCCCTCTGTCTGCACTACAAGGGTGACAGGTAGCTGGATGGCTGCTTTGTGATGCAGAGTGATACCAAGGGGCTGAGTTACCCATTACCAGCTGAGGTCACCCTGAAGGCCCTACGTTCTCAACCTTGTGATGACCGTCAGATTAAACTCACCAGCTGTTCCCTCTTTGTAGTGAGAGGGTGACCCTCTAGGACAATGCTGACTTTAGTAAAACTAAATATTAGAACATCTGGAAACACTGAAGAAGAGAAACCTTATAATTCACAAGCTGTTCTGTGAAGGACATTTTATCATTTTTGTTTTTACTGCTTGCCCTGAGATTGTCCCTCTTTCTGCCAAAACCACCTCCCCCTCCCCTCCCCATCCCTACACACACCATCCCAATAGATATAGAAACAAAGGTGCAGGCATGCTCTACCATTCGCTATGATCATGTCTGTTCATCCAAGTCGATAGCCTGTTTCTGCTTTCGACTGTTTGATCCCTTTAACCCCGAGAACTGTATCTAGCTGCTTTTTTAAGGCATTCAATATTAAGGTCTCAACCACGTTCTGGGGCTAAGAATTCCACTAGCTCACCACTCTCTGAGTAAAAACATTTCTCTTCAGCTCAGCACTAAATACCATGTCCCATATCCTTGCACTGTGTCCCTGAGCTCTGAATTACCTCAGAAGATCTTTCCTGCATTTTACCCTTTATGGTGCTGATATACTGTTGTAGGTTTCTATGAGATTTGCAGCGCATTGTTTTGAACTCCAATGAATATTGTCCAAACTGATCCAGCCTTTCTTCAACCAGTGGTCATTCTCACATTTCCAGATAGTGTCAATCCTGGGTTGTGGTAAAGTTCTTCCGAAGTTCGAGATTGATTCTTTTCACTAAATATCAGTTGCTTTTCCTTTTCGCGAAACCACAGCACCTCTCTCGCTTACCATGCTTACCAGGGAGCATTTTTGTTCAATATTTTGAGTGGTTTATTTCAATGTGACCTGTTATTTCAGCAGTATTTCAGGTGGTAGGTATAGGACTGATGTTAGGGGTAGATTCTTTACTCAGCGAGTCGTGAGTTCATGGAATGCCCTGCCAGTAGCAGTGGTGGACTCTCCCTCTTTATGGGCCTTTAAACGGGCATTGGATAGACATATGAAGGATAGTGGGCTAGTGCAGGTTAGGTGGGCTTGGATCAGCGCAACATCGAGGGCCAGAGGGCCTGTATTTTTCTATGTTTTTCTATGTTTCAATACTCCAGATGCGGCCGCACCAGAGTCTTATACAACTGCAACATGACCTCAGGACTCCGGAACTCAATTCCTCCACCAATAAAAGCCAGTACACCATATGCCTTCTTCACATCACTATTTACCTGGGTGGCAACTTCCAGAGATCTGTGTACATGGACACCAAGATCCCTCTGCTCATCCACACTACCAAGTATCCGACCATTAGCCCAGTACTCCATCTTCTTGTTACTCTTACCAAAGAGAATCACTTCACACTTACCGACATTAAACTCCATTTGCCACCTTCCTGCCCAGCTCTGCAGCTTATCTATATCACGCTGTAACCTGCCACATCCTTCCTCACTGTCAACAACTCCACCGGCTTTCGTATCATTTGCAAACTTGTTCACCCAACCTTCTAGCCCCTCCTCCAGGTCATTTACAAAAATGACAAACAGCAATGGTCCCAAAACAGATCCTTGCGGAACACTGCTTGTAACTGCAGTCCAAGATGAACCTTTACCATCAACTACTACCCTTTGTCTTCTTCCAGCCAGCCAATTCCTGATCCAAACCTCCAACTCACCCTCAATGCCATATTTTTCAGTAGCTTACCATGGGGAACCTTATCAAACTCCTTACTAAAATCCATATACACCACATCTACCGCTTTACACTCGTCCACCTCCTTAGTCATCTTCTCAAAGAACTCAATAAGGTTTGTGAGGCACGACCTGCCCTTCACAAAACCATGCTGACTATCCTTGATCACATTATTCCTATCCAGATGTTCATAAATCTTATCCCTTACAATTCTCTCTAAGACTTTACCCACAACAGAAGTGAGACTCACTGGCCTATAGTTACTAGGGTTATCCCTACTCCCCTTCTTGAACAAGGGAACCACATTTGCTATCCTCCAGTCTTCTGGCACTATTCCTGTAGACAACAAGGACATAAAAATCAAGGCCAATGGCTCTGAAATCTCCTCCTTTACTTCCCAGAGAATCCTAGGATAAATGCCATCAGACCCAGGGGACTTATCTATTTTCACCCTTTCCAGAATTTCCAACACCTCTTCCCTACATATCTCAAAGCCATCCATTCTAATTAATTGTGACTCAATATCACATCAGCAACAATGTCCTGTTCCTGAGTGAATACTGATGAAAAGTATTCATTCAGTGTCTCTCCAATCTCTTCAGCCTCCACGCACAACTTCCCATTACTATCCTTGACTGGACCTATTCCTACCCTAGTCATTCTTTTATTCCTGACATACCTATAGAAAGCCTTTGGGTTTTCCCTAATCCTACCAACCAAGGACTTTTCATGTCCCCTCCTTGCTGCTCTTAGCTCTCTCTTTAGATCCTTCCTGGCTATCTTATAACTCTCAATCGCCCCAATTGAACCTTCACACCTCATCTTTACATAGGCCGCCTTCTTCCCTTTAACAAGGGATTCCAATTCCTTATTAAACCACGGCTCCATCACACGACCCTTTCCTCCCTGCCTGACAGGTACATACTTATCAAGGACACTCAATAGTTGCTCCTTGAACAAGCTCCACATATCGATTGCACCCTTCCCTTGAAGCCTACTTTTCCAAGCCACACATCCTAAGTCATGTCTCACCGCATCATAATTTCCCTGCCCCCAGCTATAGCTCTTGCCCTGTAGTGCACACTTATCCCTCTCCATCACTAGAGTAAAAGTCACCGAATGGTGGTCACTGTCCCCAAAGTGCTCACCTACCTCCAATTCTAACACCTAGCCTGTTCGTTACCCAGAACCAAATTCAGTTTGGCCTCACCTCTTGTTGGCCTGTCTACATATTGTGTCAGGAAACCCTCCTGCACACATTGTACAAACACCGACCCATCTAACGTACTCGAGCTATAGCTTTCCCAGTCATTATCTGGAAAGTTAAAGTCCCCCATAACAACCACCCTATTACTTTCACTCTTCTCCTGAATCATCCTCACAATCCTTTCTTCTATGTCTCTAGGACTATTAGGAGGCCTGTAGAAAACTCCTAACAGGGTGACCTCACCTTTCCTATTTCTAACCTCAGCCCAAACTACCTCAGATGGCGAGTCTTCATCCATCGTCCTTTCCACCGCTATAATACTATCTTTGACAAGCAATGCCACACCTCCCCCTCTTTTACCCCCACCTCTGACTCTACTAAAACATTTAAACCCTGGAACCTGCAACAGCCAATCCTGTCCCTGTTCTCTCCGTAATAGCCACAGCATCGAAATCCCAGGTACCAACCCACGCTGCTAGTTCACCTACCTTATTTCGTATACTTCTCGCATTGAAGTATACACACTTCAAGCCACCTTCTTGTTTACAGGCACTCTCCTTCGAGATTGATGCCATGTTCCTAACCTCCCTACACTCAAGGTCCTGCACCCTAAAGCTACAGTCCAGGTTCCCTTTATTAACTCATATCCATTTCCCACAATGTATGCATTGATTTCCTTAGTCTGTTTAGAGTATACAAAACATAATCAGAAAGATTATCTTTCATTCAGCTTTTTCGACCTTTATTCCCTGCTGCTTTGTTATCTTTATGCCTCATGTTGGGCCGATCAGGAATCAGCCTGACATAGAACAAAGAGGATGTGCTGCCCAGGAACAGGCCCTTCAAGCCTGAGCCGATCCAAATCTGCCTAAACTTCTCGCCTAATTCCTAAGCATCTGTATCCCTCTGCTCCTCACCTACTTATGTATCTATCCAGATGCTCCTTAAATGAATCTACTGTGCCTGCCTCTGCTGGCAACGCGTTCCAGACACCCACAACCCACTGCGTGAAGTATTTGCCGCGTTTATCCCCCTGAGATTGTTCACCTGTTGCCTTGAAAGTGTGATCTCTCGTTATTGAATCCCTCACACTGGGGTGACAACTTCATGCTCACAGAATCAGACCTGAGTAGTAATGTTTCACGACGCCTCATCGCCATCCCTGGGTATATCCTGCCCACAGTCACAGCAGTGGTGAGTGCACTGTGGGATAGAGTCAGGAAATGAGTTACGCAGCATTGATTGTAGAACCCGGGAAATTTCATGGTAACATCTCCGAGATGGTCAAAGAATCCCTTAATGATGGGCATCTACTGTCCCCACTCCACCCCTCGGTGATTACTCAGTTCCACACAAAGTTGAAAACAAATCGGAGGAAGCACTGAGGGTAACCAGGACAAAGAACATACTCTGGGTGTGGGACTTCAATGTCTTTCACCAAGTGTGTCTCCACAGGCCCACCATTGACTGAGGAAGGGGAGGCCTCAAATACAAAGCAGCAATATTGTGGGAAGCGATGGTGGAATCACCAACAGAGAAATATTCTCACTAAGCTACTTGTCACACGTGGATCTGTCTCTAACAGTATCTGTAGGAACAGCCAGCACTCAGTCCTGGCTGAGGGAATGTTTCAGTCTCATTCTGAAGGTACCGCCCACTGTGTTATGTGGCACAACCTCTTGTGAAATAGGACACACTTCTAAAGGACCGAGCAAATGGAAGCTGGGCATCCATGAGGCACCGTGGGCTATTAGCAGCTGCAGCATCAATGGCCTGCCGTCTATCATAAAGTGAGCTACTCACTGATGGTTCCAAAACGTTCAGCACAATACAGAACCAAACCTATACTAAAGCAGGCTATTCAGCCCATCAAGAGCTTTAAACAGGAACAGAATGAGGCCATTCGAGGCTGTTACTCAGGAATTGGAAGCAGGCCTTTTAATCTCTCATGCCTGTTACAAATGAAATGGATGGGAATATTCAGCCTTTAAAGCTACACGAACAAGAGGAGGACTGGTTACTGAGCCCGGAGCAGAGATATATTAGGGATAAATCAGTCTTTATCAGGTTAACACAAATTAACGATGGCAATGACGCATTGACCAGTACTGGAGCCTCAACTGTTTGCAACCAATATCAACATTTTAGATAAATGCAACAGATGTATTCTAGCTAAGATCGACTTGGAATTACCTTATCAAGAGGAGGGAGAGATTCTAATTGGATAAGAAATGGATAACAATTTGGCAGCTGAAATAAAACTAGAGTAGCCGTGAACCAGTGAATTTTTAAGAAAAAATAAAATGCTGCATATTACATAAATAGAGAGAACTTACAGGAATTAATGATACCGATTAATCTGGAGGGTTCACTCTGATCCGTTCAGACGTGGGAAGCGTTGTTCCATCTCTCTGATCGTCTGCTCTCAGTACATATAGGGTATATTGATGTAACTGGTTGGCAGTAGACTGTGGTGAGGGGGAGGCCTTTTTGAGACGTGTATCAAGGGGTGGTCTTTCTCCGAGATGTCATCCTTTCTTTCTATGTGGAGACACGAAGACGGTGGGAAAGGCTGAATGCTTCTGAAAAAAAGAAGCTGTGGCTGTTGACAGGACAGTGGACACTCACTAACATGATGTACTGTGCATAATCACACAGCAACATAAATGGAGTGAAATATGGAGGGTCCACTCACAAGAATGAGAAAATAAAATAAAGGCATTACCAGATCAGCTGAAATGGTTAGTTATAACACATTTTCAATCCACCTCACAGTCAGAGGAGATAACTGTTCACTACAGAGCACTGTGTAGATCGATCTCTGCTCGATCCAATCCACTGTCGGGGTGGCATGGTGGCTCAGTGGTTAGCAGTGCTGCCTCTCAGGTTCGATTCTCACCTCAGGCGACTGTTTGTGAGGAGCTTGTACATTCTGAACCTGTCTGGGGACTCTGGTTTCCTCCCACAATCCAAATATTTGCAGGTCAGGTGAAGTGGTCATGCTAAATTGTCTATAGTGTTAAGTGCATTTGTCAGGGGCAAATTTAGGGTCAGAAATTGTCTGAGTGGGTTACTCTTCAGAGGTTCGACTTGGACTTGTTAGGGTGAAGGGCTTGTTTCCATACTGTATGTAATCTAATCTAAAAACATCTTCCAAGTGTGGAAAATGGTACAGACCACACCACTGCATTGATCTCTTAACTCGGACTAAATATCTGTTCAATACTGAGAGCTGTGTCGACCACAACAATACATTGATAGATAAAACCAGTGCAGATAATTGGAGTACAGGGAGCTATGCAGACTACAGCAGTGAATTGATCTATAAACCCGGACTAGATTTCTGTCTAGCACGGGGAGATATGCAAACTACAACAGTGCATTGATCTATAAACCCGGACGAGGTATAGAACATAGAACATAGAACAATACAGCACAGAACAGGCCCTTCGGCCCACGATGTTGTGCCGAACATCTGTCCTAGATGAAGCACCCATCCATGTACCTATCCAATTGCTGCTTAAAGGTCGTCAATGATTCTAACTCTACCACTGCCACGGGCAGCGCATTCCATGCCCCCACCACTCTCTGGGTAAAGAACCCACCCCTGACATCTCCCCTATACCTTCCACCCTTCACCTTAAATTTATGTCCCCTTGTAATACACTGTTGTACCCAGGGAAAAAGTTTCTGACTGTCTACTCTATCTATTCCTCTGATCATCTTATAAAACTCTATCAAGTCACTCCTCATCCTTCGCCGTTCCAACGAGAAAAGGCCGAGAACCCTCAACCTGTCCTCGTACGACCTATTCTCCATTCCAGGCAACATCCTGGTAAATCTTCTCTGCACCCTCTCCAAAGCTTCCACATCTTTCCTAAAGTGAGGCGACCAGAACTGCACACAGTATTCCAAATGTGACCTAACCAAAGTCCTGTACAGCTGCAACATCACTTCACGACTCTTGAATTCAGGTTCGGTTCCACCCTCGGGCAACTGTCTGTGTGCAGCTTGTACCTTCTCCCCGTGTCTGTGTGGGTTTCCTCCCACAGTCCCAACACCTGCAGGTTAGGGTGCATTGCCACTGGGAACTGCAGGGTTAGAGGGTAGGTAAGGGGTGGGTTTGGTTGGTATCTGTTCATCACTGACAGCTATGCAGACCAAAGCAGTATAATTGGATCTAAACCACTGTGAGTGAAGCAGTCTGGAAGAGGTGAACATGAATCTAATTTCACTTTCTCTAATTTGTAATTTGTTTTTGAGATACTCTTCCAAATTAAAATGAGAATGCATTGCAAAATCCTGAAACAAACACAGTTGCAGCAATTAGCACACCATGGGCACATTCATCTCCTTCTATTAATATTTCAGAGACAGCATTGTAAGCAATCGGACAAAACTGTTCTCAGCCTCCAACGTCATTCTTTTAAGAAGAAGCAGCCATGAAATGCCCAAAGATAGCGGCAGGTCAAAATGTTCCAGCCAGAACTCCTCGGCTCTGTGTATCTTTGTTTATCTTATTAAATTCTGCTTTCTGGTGGGACTTTCCTCACCAAACTTCTAATGTTTGAAAGTTTCTCTGATAGGAATGGAGGATATGTGTCCCAGACCAGAGGCTGGTGAGCAGCGGTGCGCCCTCGAGATCTAAAGCATCGAGATACATGGAGACAGCGTCGGGTATACTTTGGAGACTGGGCGTGGTGCAGCCCAGAGACTATGCCCAGTGCACTCTGAAGACTGGAACTGGTGAGGTCAGGAGACTAGGCCTGTAGTAGTCTGGAGACTGGGCCCAGGAAGATCTGGAGACTGGGCCAAGCACGGTCAGGAGATCAGGCATGGTGCGGTCTGGGGAGTCAGCCTGCTGCAGTTTGGAGACTGCGCCAGGCGCGGATGGTAACTGGGTGCAGCATGGTCTGGACACTGGGACCAGTGCAGGCTGGGGACAGGGCCTGGTGCTGTCTGATGACTTATTCTGGTGCAGTCTGGAGACTGGACACTGCGCCCGGTGTCCTCTGGAGACGCAAAACAGTGCGGTTTTATGACTGAGCCAGGTGTGGACTTGAGACTGGACCTGGAGTGGTTTGGAGACTGAGGCCGGCACTCTCTGGACACTTGGCCCCGTACTGTCAGGAAACTGGGCTTGTTGTGATCTGGAGAAGTGGCCCGGTGTGAGCTGGATACCGGGCCCGCACGATCTGGGGACTGGGACGGTGTGGTCTCAGACTCAGCTCGTTGCGGTCCGGATGCTGGGCCCGACGCTTACTGTTGACTGGGCGTGATGCAGTCTGTAGGCTTGGCCCACTGCAGTCTGAATACTAGGCCTGGTGAGTCTGGAAAATCGGACGGCAGCAGTGTGGAGAGTGCGCCAGTTGCAGCTTGGATACTGGACGGTGACGGGGACGGTTGACTTTGCATGATGTGCTCAGGAGACTGGGCTTGGTGCGATCTGGAGTCTGGGCAGGCGTGCACTGTAGACTGGGCCTAATGTAGTCTGAAGACTTGGATCGTGTTGTCTGGAAACTCTTCCCAATGCCTTCTGGAGAATGGGTCTGGTGCAGTTCAGAGACTGGACCCAATGTGGTCTGAAAACTCGGCCCAGGGCGGCCTGGAAATTGGGCCTGTGGCAGCCTCATGACTGGGCTGCATGCAGTCTGCAGACGTCTGAGTATTGTCCCGATGCAATCTGGAGTCTGGGTGTGAGGCATTCTGTAGACAGGCCCACTGCAGTCTGGTGACTAGGCTTGATGCAGTGTGGAGACTGGGCCAGGTCAGGCTTGTAAACTGAGCGTGCTGGGGACTGTAGACTCTGCATGGCACGGATGGGAGACTGTGTCCAGCTGGCTCTGGAGTCTGGACCTGGCACTCACTGGGCACTCGGCCCAGCTCTGTTTGGAGACATGGCCGGGTGTGATCCGGAGATTGGACCCAGTGTGGTCTGGACACTGGGCCTGGTGTGGGTCTGGACACTGGGATAGTTCTGTCTCAGACTCAGCCCGCTGAGGTCTGGATACTGGGCCCTATAAAGCCTGTAGACTGGGCGTGATTTGATCTGCAGTCTGGCGACTGGGCCGGGTGCGACCTAGAAACTAGGCCCAGTTCGTTGTGGAGACTTGGGCCTGGTGCGGTTTGTGTACTGGGCCTAGTCTGGACTGTAGACTCTGCATGGGGTCCTCAGGAGACAAGACACAGCGTGGTCTGGAGGCTTCAGCTTGTGCAACTTGGGGAGTATGTCAAGAAGTATGTCCTTGTTCAAGGAGCAGCTACTGCGTGTCCTCGATAGGTATGTACCAGTCAGGCATGGTGTAAAGGGCCTTGTGAGGCAGCCGTGGTTTAGTAAGGAATTGGAGTCCCTTGTGAAAGGGAAGAAGGCGGCATATGTAAAGATGACGCGTGAAGGTTCAGTAGGGGCGATTGAGAGTTATAAGGTAGCCAGGAAGGAGCTAAAGAGGGAGCTAAGAGAAGCGAGAAGGGGACATGAAAAGTCTTTAGCTGGTAGGATTAGGGAAAACCCAAAGGCTTTCTATAGGTATGTCAAGAATAAAAGGATGACTAGGGTAGGTATCGGTCCAGTCAAGGATAGTAGTGGGAAGTTGTGTGTGGAGGCGGAGGAGATTGGAGTGACATTAAATCAGTACTTTTCACCAGTATTCACTCAGGAACAGGACACTGTTGCTGATGTGAATATGGAATCACAAATGATTAGAATGGATGCCCTGGAAATATGCAGGGAGGAGGTTTTGGGAATATTGGAAAGGATGAATATAGATAAGTCTCCTGGGCCTGATGGCATTTACCCCAGGATCCTATGGGAAGCTAGGGAGGAGATAGCAGAGCCATTGGCCTGGATTTTTATGTCGTCATTGTCTACGGGAATAGTACCAGAGGACTGGAGGATAGCGAATGTGGTCCCATTGTTCAAGAAAGGGAGTAGGGATAGCCCTAGTAACTATAGGCCAGTGAGTCTGACTTCAGTGGTGGGCAAAGTCTTAGAGAGAATGGTAAGGGATAAGATTTATGAACATCTAGGTAGGAATAACGTGATCAGGGATAGCCAGCATGGTTTTGTGAAGGGCAGGTCGTGCCTCACAAACCTTATTGAGTTCTTTGAGAAGGTGACTAAGGAAGTGGATGAGGGTAAAGCAGTAGATGTTGTGTATATGGATTTTAGTAAGGCGTTCGATAAGGTTCCCCATGGTAGGCTAATGCTAAAACTTCGGAGGTATGGCATTGAGGATACATTAGAGGTTTGGATTAGGAATTGGCTGGCTGGAAGGAGACAGAGGGTAGTAGTTGATGGATTATGTTCATCTTGGAGCGCAGTTACTAGCGGTGTACCACAAGGATCTGTTTTGGGACCATTGCTTTTTGTTATCTTTATAAATGATCTAGAGGAAGGACTTGAAAGCTGGGTAAGCATGTTTGCGGATGACACAAAAGTCGGTGGAGTTGTGGATAGTGAGGAAGGAAGTGGTAGGTTACAGCGGGATATAGATAAGTTGCAGAGCTGGGCGGAAATGTGGCAAATGGAATTCAATGTAGCTAAGTGCGAAGTCGTTCACTTTGGTAGGAATAACAAGATGATGGATTACTGGGCTAATGGTAGGCTACTTGGTAGTGTGGATGAGCAGAGGGATCTTGGTGTCTATGTACACAGATCTCTGAAAGTTGCCACCCAGGTAAATAGTGCTGTGAGGAAGGCACATGGTGTACTGGGCTTTATTGGCAGAGGAATTGAGTTCCGGAATCCTGAGGTCATGTTGCAGTTGTATAAGACTCTGGTGAGGCCTCATCTGGAGTATTGTGTGCAGTTTTGGACGCCATACTATAGGAAGGATGTGGAAGCTTTAGAACGAGTGCAGAGGAGGTTTACCAGGATGTTGCCTGGAATGGTAGGAAGATCGTATGAGGAAAGGCTGAGGCACTTGGGACTGTTCTCATTGGTGAAGAGAAGGTTTAGGGGAGATCTGATAGAAGTGTATAAGATGATTAGGGGTTTAGATAGGGTAGATACTAAGAACCTTTTACCGCTAATGGAGTCAGGTGTTACTAGGGGACATAGCTTTAAATCAAGGGGAGGTAGGTATAGGACAGATGTTAGGGGTAGATTCTTCACACAGCGGGTTGTGAGTTCCTGGAATGCCCTGCCCGTATCAGTGGTGAACTCTCCTTCTTTATGGTCATTTAAGCGGGCATTGGATAGGCATTTGGAAGTTATTGGGCTAGTATAGGTTAGGTAGGATTCGGTCGGCGCAACATCGAGGGCCGAAGGGCCTGTACTGCGCTGTATCCTTCTATGTTCTATGTTCTATGTTCTATGTCCACTGCCATCTGGAAACTGGGCTTGGCACGGTATGGTGACTCGGCCCAGGGCACTGTGGACACTGAGCCCGGTGTGGAAGTGAACAGTGCAGCACACCCTCCCCTGTCCATGACTGACCTGGCCTGGTCAGTAGCAGATTGGTGGCTCGTCTGGGATCTTAAGTAGCGAGTGGTAGGTGCTAGTATCTTTATTTCAGTTGTTGATTTGTTTGGATAGACAGCACTTGGAATAAAAATGGCTGTTCCAGTCGCCAAAAGATTTCTGGATGTGGACACGGTGACTTTAGAAGTTTGGGGAAAAAAAAGTGAATAAGATTAAGCTGCAGAGATTAGCATAAAAGGTCGAATTGGAACTCTCTGCTTCTGTTAGGATAGGAAAGATAACTACATCAGTAGCTCAGCGTTTGATCTTGCAGGAGAAACCATCAGATTCTACGGAGATGGGAAGAATTCAATTGCAAATGAAGCAGATTGAGTTAAAGGTAAGAAGTAAGGAAAGGGCAGCAGAAATGAAACAGTTTGTGTTACGGCTAAACATAGAAGACAGGGACAAGGAAGACCAGCGGAACAGAGAGAAAAAAGAAAGAGCAGCAGTAGAGAGAGAAGTGGACGAGAGCCCAATACACACACCCCTGTCCAAAGAGCACATAAGAGACACGCGGGAAGTGAACGACAGCTCGACAGACGCACCTTGATAATGGAGCACCACATGGGACAAACCCGGAAGTGAACAACAGCACAGCACACGCACCCCATGCGACACACCGTCACATGTCAAGTAGCCCAACATCCATTCCACAACCAAGGGAGCACAACATGGGACACACTGGGAAGTGACCGAGAGCCTGTCAATACAGTACAACATGGGATAAAGCGGAAATCGAACAACCAAAAACACATCTCCCTCTCCAAGGAGCACAACATGGAACACACCAGAAAGTGATCAACAACCCAGCACACACACACCCCTCTGCATGGAGCACCACATGGGACACACTGGAAAGTGAAAAACAGCCCCGCACCTACTCCCCTGTCCATGGAGAACAATATAGGATCCATCAGGAAGTGAAGCAGAGCTCAACACCATCTCCAATCTACATGGATCATCAAATAGGACACACCTGGAAGTGAACGAGAGCCAAACACACAACCTTCTGTCTCTGGAGCGCCACATGACACAGATCCGGAAGTGAAAAACAGCCAAGCACGCGTATCCTGCCTTTGGAGCACCACATTGGAAAGACCAGCAAGTGAACAGCAGCCCGACACACACTTCAGTGTCTATGTGGTTCCACATGGTATTCATTGCGAAGTGAAAAAAACAGCACATCACATACACATCCCTATCCATGTAGCCTTTCATGGGACACACCTGAAAATGAACGAGAGCCTGACTCAAATCCCCATGTCCAAAGAGCACCACGTGAGATACACTGGAAATCGAACAACAGGCCAACACACATCTCCCGCACAATGGAGCAGCCGATGGGACACACCAGAAAGTGAACAACACCCCAGCACATACCCCACGTCCATGTAGCATCATATGTGACAAGCCGGGGTGTGAATAACAGGCCGACAGATACCCCTCTGTACTTGAAACACCAAATTGGACACACCACGAAGTGAACAGCCAAATACATATCCCCCTGTGCATGGAGCATCACATGGGACCCTCCACGAAGTGAACAACAGACCGGCAACAACCCTGTCCATGGATCACCACATCTAGCACATCGGGAACTGGACGAGAGATCAGAACACAAGCCCTGTACATTTAGAACCACATGGGACAAATTGGGAAGTGAAAAATAGCACACACCACTGTCCATAGACGCACCCGGAAGTAAACGAGAGCCCGACACATTTTCCCTCTCACTCAATAGCATCACATAAGATATACTGGAAATCGGACAACAGCCCCATCACACATGCCTCACTCCATGGAGAAACGCATGGCACACACCGAGAAGTGAACAACAGCCAGCACAGACTACTCCTCTCTCCATGTAGCAGCTCATTGTACACACAGGAAAGCGAACTACAGCCGAGCACACACTCTGCTGTCCATGGGGCATCCTGGGAGACACGAGCAAGTGAATACCAGCCCAGCACACACATTCCTCTTCCAAGGAGCACCACGTGGGATACACCAGGAAGTGAACATCCCCGCACATACACCCATGTCCATATGAGACAAACTGAGAAGTAAACAACAGCCCAGCACACAAAAAAACTCTCCACGGAACTCCCGATGGGGTACACCATGAAGTGAACAACAGCCCGGCAAACACACTTTTGTGCATGGAGCACCACATGGGATACACTAGGAAGTGAAAAAAACAGCCTAGCACCCAATTCCCTGTCCATGGAGCATAATAGGGGACACATCGGGAAATGAAGCAGACCCCAGCACACACTCCTCTGTTCATGGAACACCAGATGGGACACAGCAGGAGAGCGCGACAAACAATCCCCTGTCCATCAAGTATGACAAGGGATAGACCGTGAAGTGGACGAACACCCGGCACTCACACTCCTGTCTATGGAGCACCAGATGGCACACATCGTGAAGTGAACAACAGTCCGCATCACAGCCCGCTGGCCCTGGACCACCACATGCGACACACAGCAGCTAAACACGAACATCCTGACCATGGAGAACCATATTCGAAACACCGGGAAGTGAAGAACAGCCCAGCGGACACACAACTATCAATGGAGCACCACATGGGACACACTAAGAAGTGAACACTCCTATCCATGTAACATCACATGGTACGCACTGGGAAAGCCCACCGTGACCTTTTAGCATCACATGGGACACAGCAGGAAGTTAATGAGAGTGTAAGACAAACCGCCCCTCCATCCATGGACCACCATCTGGGACACTCTTGGAAGTGAACAACAGCCGATTGCCCACACAGACAGTCCATGCAGCAAAATCTGAGTCGCTCCCAGAAATTAACGAGAGTGAAACACACACACCCCTGTCCATGGAGCCCCAGATCAGACAGGGGCTGAACAACAGCTGTCCATATAGCACCACATTAGACACACTAGGAAGTGAACAAGAGCCTGGCAGACACACACTTGTCCATGGAGCACCACTTGGCACAACCCGAAAGTGTAAAAGAGCGCGAATCAGACTTTTTTAAGCTTTATTTTTCTGAGCTTCTCAGTAATGGACCCTATTAATAGCGGGTAATGTGCATAGCAACTACTACTTGTAATATAATTGGATAATATAATATAATATAATATAATATAATATAATATAATATAATATAATATATTATAATATAATTGGATAATTGCTAAATAGCCCACGACCTCCGGAAATACCAGGGTCGTCACAGGAATGAGAGGAGCTGAAGAAGTGCCAGTTTTGCAAGGTCCAATCACGGGAATTGAAATCATAATATAAAATCATTGTCAGATCAGCTAATGTGGTTAGTTATATCAACACTGAAAATGTGTTGCTGGAAAAGCGCAGCAGGTCAGGCAGCATCCAAGGAACAGGAAATTCGACGTTTCGGGCCCTTCTTCCCGATACGTCGAATTTCCTGTTCCTTGGATGCTGCCTGACCTGCTGCGCTTTTCCAGCAACACATTTTCAGCTCTGATCTCCAGCATCTGCAGACCTCACTTTCTCCTCCTAGTTATATCAACACACGTCGCAGAACCAGCTTAGACATCAGAAACCCGGGTGAGCCATCTCTTCAGCATGAAGCACTGTGCAGACCAGGTTAGTGTACTACTCAATGCAATTTGGCAATCTATCGAGGATGAAAAACTACTCCAGCGCATTGATCTATTATCCTGGACTAAATGTCTATCGGGCATTGGTAGCTGTGCAAATAATACCAGTGAATTTATCTCGATATCGGGAACATTTAAATTCCCAGCATATGCACCACCCCAGTGCGTTGTTCCCTAACACCATGTCAACTTGTTGCACACCGTGGGGAGCTTGCAGCCCATTTTGGAAGTGACCGCTCCTATCCATTTACAACTCCATATTCCCACTGTGCCATGTCAAGCGTTGCTGTGGGTGTGAACATTACTGCCAGAGAGAGATAGCAGGGGAATCAGTATAAATACCAACAGATGTCCCTTTGGAACGCACAACAGGAACAGGGCACTGTTGCTGATGTGAATATGGAATCACAAATAATTAGAATGGATGCCCTGGAAATATGCAGGGAAGAGGTTTTGGGAATATTGGAAAGGATGAATATAGATAAGTCTCCTGGGCCTGATGGCATTTACCCCAGGATCCTATGGGAAGCTAGGGAGGAGATAGCAGAGCCATTGGCCTGGATTTTTATGTCGTCATTGTCAACGGGAATAGTACCAGAGGACTGGAGGATAGCGAATGTGGTCCCATTGTTCAAGAAAGGGAGTAGGGATAGCCCTAGTAACTATAGGCCAGTGAGTCTGACTTCAGTGGTGGGCAAAGTCTTAGAGAGAATGGTAAGGGATAAGATTTATGAACATCTGGGTAGGAATAACGTGATCAGGGATAGCCAGCATGGTTTTGTGAAGGGCAGGTCGTGCCTCACAAACCTTATTGAGTTCTTTGAGAAGGTGACTATGGAAGTGGATGAGGGTAAAGCAGTAGATGTTGTGTATATGGATTTTAGTAAGGCGTTCGATAAGGTTCCCCATGGTAGGCTAATGCTAAAACTTCGGAGGTATGGCATTGAGGATACATTAGAGGTTTGGATTAGGAATTGGCTGGCTGGAAGGAGACAGAGGGTAGTAGTTGATGGATTATGTTCATCTTGGAGCGCAGTTACTAGCGGTGTACCACAAGGATCTGTTTTGGGACCATTGCTTTTTGTTATCTTTATAAATGATCTAGAGGAAGGACTTGAAAGCTGGGTAAGCAAGTTTGCGGATGACACAAAAGTCGGTGGAGTTGTGGATAGTGAGGAAGGAAGTGGTAGGTTACAGCGGGATATAGATAAGTTGCAGAGCTGGGCGGAAATGTGGCAAATGGAATTCAATGTAGCTAAGTGCGAAGTCGTTCACTTTGGTAGGAATAACAAGATGATGGATTACTGGGCTAATGGTAGGCTACTTGGTAGTGTGGATGAGCAGAGGGATCTTGGTGTCTATGTACACAGATCTCTGAAAGTTGCCACCCAGGTAAATAGTGCTGTGAGGAAGGCACATGGTGTACTGGGCTTTATTGGCAGAGGAATTGAGTTCCGGAATCCTGAGGTCATGTTGCAGTTGTATAAGACTCTGGTGAGGCCTCATCTGGAGTATTGTGTGCAGTTTTGGACGCCATACTATAGGAAGGATGTGGAAGCTTTAGAACGAGTGCAGAGGAGGTTTACCAGGATGTTGCCTGGAATGGTAGGAAGATCGTATGAGGAAAGGCTGAGGCACTTGGGACTGTTCTCATTGGTGAAGAGAAGGTTTAGGGGAGATCTGATAGAAGTGTATAAGATGATTAGGGGTTTAGATAGGGTAGATACTAAGAACCTTTTACCGCTAATGGAGTCAGGTGTTACTAGGGGACATAGCTTTAAATCAAGGGGAGGTAGGTATAGGACAGATGTTAGGGGTAGATTCTTCACACAGCGGGTTGTGAGTTCCTGGAATGCCCTGCCCGTATCAGTGGTGAACTCTCCTTCTTTATGGTCATTTAAGCGGGCATTGGATAGGCATTTGGAAGTTATTGGGCTAGTATAGGTTAGGTAGGATTCGGTCGGCGCAACATCGAGGGCCGAAGGGCCTGTACTGCGCTGTATCCTTCTATGTTCTATGTTCTATGTTCTATGTCCACTGCCATCTGGAAACTGGGCTTGGCACGGTATGGTGACTCGGCCCAGGGCACTGTGGACACTGAGCCCGGTGTGGAAGTGAACAGTGCAGCACACCCTCCCCTGTCCATGACTGACCTGGCCTGGTCAGTAGCAGATTGGTGGCTCGTCTGGGATCTTAAGTAGCGAGTGGTAGGTGCTAGTATCTTTATTTCAGTTGTTGATTTGTTTGGATAGACAGCACTTGGAATAAAAATGGCTGTTCCAGTCGCCAAAAGATTTCTGGATGTGGACACGGTGACTTTAGAAGTTTGGGGAAAAAAAAGTGAATAAGATTAAGCTGCAGAGATTAGCATAAAAGGTCGAATTGGAACTCTCTGCTTCTGTTAGGATAGGAAAGATAACTACATCAGTAGCTCAGCGTTTGATCTTGCAGGAGAAACCATCAGATTCTACGGAGATGGGAAGAATTCAATTGCAAATGAAGCAGATTGAGTTAAAGGTAAGAAGTAAGGAAAGGGCAGCAGAAATGAAACAGTTTGTGTTACGGCTAAACATAGAAGACAGGGACAAGGAAGACCAGCGGAACAGAGAGAAAAAAGAAAGAGCAGCAGTAGAGAGAGAAGTGGACGAGAGCCCAATACACACACCCCTGTCCAAAGAGCACATAAGAGACACGCGGGAAGTGAACGACAGCTCGACAGACGCACCTTGATAATGGAGCACCACATGGGACAAACCCGGAAGTGAACAACAGCACAGCACACGCACCCCATGCGACACACCGTCACATGTCAAGTAGCCCAACATCCATTCCACAACCAAGGGAGCACAACATGGGACACACTGGGAAGTGACCGAGAGCCTGTCAATACAGTACAACATGGGATAAAGCGGAAATCGAACAACCAAAAACACATCTCCCTCTCCAAGGAGCACAACATGGAACACACCAGAAAGTGATCAACAACCCAGCACACACACACCCCTCTGCATGGAGCACCACATGGGACACACTGGAAAGTGAAAAACAGCCCCGCACCTACTCCCCTGTCCATGGAGAACAATATAGGATCCATCAGGAAGTGAAGCAGAGCTCAACACCATCTCCAATCTACATGGATCATCAAATAGGACACACCTGGAAGTGAACGAGAGCCAAACACACAACCTTCTGTCTCTGGAGCGCCACATGACACAGATCCGGAAGTGAAAAACAGCCAAGCACGCGTATCCTGCCTTTGGAGCACCACATTGGAAAGACCAGCAAGTGAACAGCAGCCCGACACACACTTCAGTGTCTATGTGGTTCCACATGGTATTCATTGCGAAGTGAAAAAAACAGCACATCACATACACATCCCTATCCATGTAGCCTTTCATGGGACACACCTGAAAATGAACGAGAGCCTGACTCAAATCCCCATGTCCAAAGAGCACCACGTGAGATACACTGGAAATCGAACAACAGGCCAACACACATCTCCCGCACAATGGAGCAGCCGATGGGACACACCAGAAAGTGAACAACACCCCAGCACATACCCCACGTCCATGTAGCATCATATGTGACAAGCCGGGGTGTGAATAACAGGCCGACAGATACCCCTCTGTACTTGAAACACCAAATTGGACACACCACGAAGTGAACAGCCAAATACATATCCCCCTGTGCATGGAGCATCACATGGGACCCTCCACGAAGTGAACAACAGACCGGCAACAACCCTGTCCATGGATCACCACATCTAGCACATCGGGAACTGGACGAGAGATCAGAACACAAGCCCTGTACATTTAGAACCACATGGGACAAATTGGGAAGTGAAAAATAGCACACACCACTGTCCATAGACGCACCCGGAAGTAAACGAGAGCCCGACACATTTTCCCTCTCACTCAATAGCATCACATAAGATATACTGGAAATCGGACAACAGCCCCATCACACATGCCTCACTCCATGGAGAAACGCATGGCACACACCGAGAAGTGAACAACAGCCAGCACAGACTACTCCTCTCTCCATGTAGCAGCTCATTGTACACACAGGAAAGCGAACTACAGCCGAGCACACACTCTGCTGTCCATGGGGCATCCTGGGAGACACGAGCAAGTGAATACCAGCCCAGCACACACATTCCTCTTCCAAGGAGCACCACGTGGGATACACCAGGAAGTGAACATCCCCGCACATACACCCATGTCCATATGAGACAAACTGAGAAGTAAACAACAGCCCAGCACACAAAAAAACTCTCCACGGAACTCCCGATGGGGTACACCATGAAGTGAACAACAGCCCGGCAAACACACTTTTGTGCATGGAGCACCACATGGGATACACTAGGAAGTGAAAAAAACAGCCTAGCACCCAATTCCCTGTCCATGGAGCATAATAGGGGACACATCGGGAAATGAAGCAGACCCCAGCACACACTCCTCTGTTCATGGAACACCAGATGGGACACAGCAGGAGAGCGCGACAAACAATCCCCTGTCCATCAAGTATGACAAGGGATAGACCGTGAAGTGGACGAACACCCGGCACTCACACTCCTGTCTATGGAGCACCAGATGGCACACATCGTGAAGTGAACAACAGTCCGCATCACAGCCCGCTGGCCCTGGACCACCACATGCGACACACAGCAGCTAAACACGAACATCCTGACCATGGAGAACCATATTCGAAACACCGGGAAGTGAAGAACAGCCCAGCGGACACACAACTATCAATGGAGCACCACATGGGACACACTAAGAAGTGAACACTCCTATCCATGTAACATCACATGGTACGCACTGGGAAAGCCCACCGTGACCTTTTAGCATCACATGGGACACAGCAGGAAGTTAATGAGAGTGTAAGACAAACCGCCCCTCCATCCATGGACCACCATCTGGGACACTCTTGGAAGTGAACAACAGCCGATTGCCCACACAGACAGTCCATGCAGCAAAATCTGAGTCGCTCCCAGAAATTAACGAGAGTGAAACACACACACCCCTGTCCATGGAGCCCCAGATCAGACAGGGGCTGAACAACAGCTGTCCATATAGCACCACATTAGACACACTAGGAAGTGAACAAGAGCCTGGCAGACACACACTTGTCCATGGAGCACCACTTGGCACAACCCGAAAGTGTAAAAGAGCGCGAATCAGACTTTTTTAAGCTTTATTTTTCTGAGCTTCTCAGTAATGGACCCTATTAATAGCGGGTAATGTGCATAGCAACTACTACTTGTAATATAATTGGATAATATAATATAATATAATATAATATAATATAATATAATATAATATATTATAATATATTATAATATAATTGGATAATTGCTAAATAGCCCACGACCTCCGGAAATACCAGGGTCGTCACAGGAATGAGAGGAGCTGAAGAAGTGCCAGTTTTGCAAGGTCCAATCACGGGAATTGAAATCATAATATAAAATCATTGTCAGATCAGCTAATGTGGTTAGTTATATCAACACTGAAAATGTGTTGCTGGAAAAGCGCAGCAGGTCAGGCAGCATCCAAGGAACAGGAAATTCGACGTTTCGGGCCCTTCTTCCCGATACGTCGAATTTCCTGTTCCTTGGATGCTGCCTGACCTGCTGCGCTTTTCCAGCAACACATTTTCAGCTCTGATCTCCAGCATCTGCAGACCTCACTTTCTCCTCCTAGTTATATCAACACACGTCGCAGAACCAGCTTAGACATCAGAAACCCGGGTGAGCCATCTCTTCAGCATGAAGCACTGTGCAGACCAGGTTAGTGTACTACTCAATGCAATTTGGCAATCTATCGAGGATGAAAAACTACTCCAGCGCATTGATCTATTATCCTGGACTAAATGTCTATCGGGCATTGGTAGCTGTGCAAATAATACCAGTGAATTTATCTCGATATCGGGAACATTTAAATTCCCAGCATATGCACCACCCCAGTGCGTTGTTCCCTAACACCATGTCAACTTGTTGCACACCGTGGGGAGCTTGCAGCCCATTTTGGAAGTGACCGCTCCTATCCATTTACAACTCCATATTCCCACTGTGCCATGTCAAGCGTTGCTGTGGGTGTGAACATTACTGCCAGAGAGAGATAGCAGGGGAATCAGTATAAATACCAACAGATGTCCCTTTGGAACGCACAACAGGAACAGGGCACTGTTGCTGATGTGAATATGGAATCACAAATAATTAGAATGGATGCCCTGGAAATATGCAGGGAAGAGGTTTTGGGAATATTGGAAAGGATGAATATAGATAAGTCTCCTGGGCCTGATGGCATTTACCCCAGGATCCTATGGGAAGCTAGGGAGGAGATAGCAGAGCCATTGGCCTGGATTTTTATGTCGTCATTGTCAACGGGAATAGTACCAGAGGACTGGAGGATAGCGAATGTGGTCCCATTGTTCAAGAAAGGGAGTAGGGATAGCCCTAGTAACTATAGGCCAGTGAGTCTGACTTCAGTGGTGGGCAAAGTCTTAGAGAGAATGGTAAGGGATAAGATTTATGAACATCTGGGTAGGAATAACGTGATCAGGGATAGCCAGCATGGTTTTGTGAAGGGCAGGTCGTGCCTCACAAACCTTATTGAGTTCTTTGAGAAGGTGACTATGGAAGTGGATGAGGGTAAAGCAGTAGATGTTGTGTATATGGATTTTAGTAAGGCGTTCGATAAGGTTCCCCATGGTAGGCTAATGCTAAAACTTCGGAGGTATGGCATTGAGGATACATTAGAGGTTTGGATTAGGAATTGGCTGGCTGGAAGGAGACAGAGGGTAGTAGTTGATGGATTATGTTCATCTTGGAGCGCAGTTACTAGCGGTGTACCACAAGGATCTGTTTTGGGACCATTGCTTTTTGTTATCTTTATAAATGATCTAGAGGAAGGACTTGAAAGCTGGGTAAGCAAGTTTGCGGATGACACGAAAGTCGGTGGAGTTGTGGATAGTGAGGAAGGAAGTGGTAGGTTACAGCGGGATATAGATAAGTTGCAGAGCTGGGCGGAAATGTGGCAAATGGAATTCAATGTAGCTAAGTGCGAAGTCGTTCACTTTGGTAGGAATAACAAGATGATGGATTACTGGGCTAATGGTAGGCTACTTGGTAGTGTGGATGAGCAGAGGGATCTTGGTGTCTATGTACACAGATCTCTGAAAGTTGTCACCCAGGTAAATAGTGCTGTGAGGAAGGCACATGGTGTACTGGGCTTTATTGGCAGAGGAATTGAGTTCCGGAGTCCTGAGGTCATGTTGCAGTTGTATAAGACTCTGGTGAGGCCTCATCTGGAGTATTGTGTGCAGTTTTGGTCGCCATACTATAGCAAGGATGTGGAAGCTTTAGAACGAGTGCAGAGGAGGTTTACCAGGATGTTGCCTGGAATGGTAGGAAAATCTTATGAGGAAAGGCTGAGGCACTTGGGGCTGTTCTCATTGGAGAAGAGAAGGTTTAGGGGAGATCTGATAGAAGTGTATAAGATGATTAGGGGTTTAGATAGGGTAGATACTAAGAACCTTTTACCGCTAATGGAGTCAGGTGTTACTAGGGGACATAGCTTTAAATTAAGGGGTGGTAGGTATAGGACAGATGTTAGGGGTAGATTCTTCACACAGCGGGTTGTGAGTTCATGGAATGCCCTGCCCGTATCAGTGGTGAACTCTCCTTCTTTATGTTCATTTAAGCGGGCATTGGATAGGCATTTGGAAGTTATTGGGCTAGTATAGGTTAGGTAGGACTCGGTCGGCGCAACATCGAGGGCCGAAGGGCCTGTACTGCGCTGTATCCGTCTATGTTCTATGTTCTATGTTAACACTCTTAGGCACTATCCCCAACCCTGCCGACCTTAGTGACATCTTCAAATTTACTAAACATCCTTCCACGCCCACCTACGGACCATTGATAAAAATGATGAACAGCAGTGGTTTCAAACCTAACCCTAGCCTCACACCACTGAAAACTGAGCTCTAAGATGAACATTTCTCATCAACCACCACAATGTGTCTTCTTTCAGCAAGTCAATTTCTGATCCAACCCGCTAAATAAACTTCAATCCCGAAACTCAGTATTTTGTGTAAAAGCCTAGTGTGTGGATTCTGATTAAAGGCCTTACCGAAGTCCATATACACCCCATCAACCGCCTTACCTTCATCCACCTGTTTTATCACCTTCTCAAAGGACTCAATTAGGCTAGTGAGGCACGACCTACCCTCCATAAAACCGTTTTGACTATCCTTGATCAAATTATTCCTTTCCAGATGATTATAAGTCCTATCTCCTATAATATTTCCCAGCATTTACCCGCAAAAGAAGTAAGGCACTTTGGCCTATATTTACCAGGTTGGTACCGACACCCTTCTGAAACCAGGGGACAACATTTGCTATCCTCCAGTCTTCGGGCAATACTCCTGTTGACAATAATGACGTAAAGAACAAAGCCAAAGATACTGCAATCTCTCCCCTGGCTTCCCGGAGAATCGGAGCCTAAATCCCTTCCAGCCCAGTGGTCTTATCTATCTGTTTTCAACTGTTCTAAAACTGCGAAAACCTCCTCTTTGCCAGACTTAGGATTTCGAAAGACAGAAGATCACAGATATTGGGAGGGTTATGAAGCTGGAGGGATGTACAGAGATAGGGAGGTACAAGAACATGGTGACTGTGAGAACAAGGTTAGAATTACGATGTGTTTCATTAACTATAATGTTTATTTTCATTAACTAAAATGTATAAATTTTAGATCACGCGAGTTAAGATACATCAAAGAGAACGTGACAATGGTGTGAATTGTACATTTGAGCTCTGGGAATGGGAACGGAATGAATTCGATATGAAGACATAATCATGATCTGTGATACACTAACTGCAACAATCTCCATCAAGTTTGAATGTATTATTCTAACAGATTTTATCTGCAGTGTGAATGCATCAAATGCACTTTTAATTTATAAAATATAGATTCAAATAAATAACAGGTGAACTTGTTATCTTTTCTATAGTAAACTATAAGATGGTATGCAATCGTTGTCCCAGTAAAAGTGATCATTTGAGCATGTTTTAATAGCTCATCTCTTAATCTTAAATAAGGTTTACTTGAAATATATGAAATGCAGCAAGTTCCCTGTTATGTCGTTTGAGAAAGAATAACTAACAAGCTTGCAGACAATAAATGGCCGATGTTAAAGGAAGTTTTCATATTATATTTCAGTGAAGCTCATTTCTCTGAGAGAGATAAATTCCGTAAGGAAGATGTGCTATCAGAGGCAAAGTAACGATTGCAATATTAAAAGAAACTAAGTGCGAAGTTCGAAAGTTGGCAGAGTAAAATATTAAGATTAAATAGAAGTAAACCAAATATAACATCTGTAGAAATCAGAATATGAGACAAATCCAGCATTTTAAGGGTAAGTCGAAATTCGCTGCGTCGAGGTCAAATACAAATAAAAGCTGGAAAAGATCATTACTGTTTTAAAAATGGAATTAATAATGGAAAATATTTAAAGTGCTCAGATGGTTATATCTGACGCTACATTGTAATTTACATCTAATATCACCAGCGCACTGGAAAAACAAAGACATAGAAATGGAGAGATGAAGTCGAACCAATCTTATTAACTCGAGAACAAACAATATGAAAACCAATAGGAGCGAAAGGCGAAGAAAGTCATGCAAATAAAAGTTTCCGAGAATCGCAAAGAAAGATACTGCTCAAAGTTTGGGAGAAGATTTGTAGCTCGGGTGCTCCTTGTTGTGGTTCTGTTCGCCGAGTTGGGAATTTGAAACACAACTTCCCAGCTCGGGGAACAGAACAGCAACAAAGATACTGCTGTTGTGACAAATATCTATATTCATGGATGGGATGCATCAACAGCGGACTTTGACCAGTTTCGAAAATATTTAGATTAAGAGAATTATATTGATTATTTTAACGCGAGTTTGAGCAGGAAACTGAGCTTCTTTTAATTAATTCAACGAATTAATATCAGATGTGATCTATCTACTTATGCCAGAAGGTCAATTGACTTCGAAGAAAACACGTCTGAAGCAACCTTTTTAGTGGAATGAGATGTGGCATTTGTTCCAATTTATTGCTGGAAACATGGATCTGGAAGATACTTTGTAGCCCTTTACGGCTAGTTCTCCAGCGACAATTGTGGATTTAGATTCTGCCGCAATAATGTGGAGGGTCTTTCTGGAACCGATTTCAAAAGTTGCAGGAAGGAAGCAAGTTTCTTCCTCACTCTCTGTTGAAAAGCTTGGAAGTGGATAGTCCTTCCACTTCTCAGTATAGTAACTACATTGGAAAGCTTGTGAGGTTGAACGATGACCACTAATTTGCTCTGATTGTATTTCCATCCGAGTCGAAACACTAGTTAAAAGATTCGCCTACAGTCTGCATCTGTCAGCAATTGAATTTCCCCAAACATGAAATAAAGTGCTGTGCACTAATTCGTCAAATTCGATTTTTGATTTGCAGAGCATTGGTCAATATGAGTCCAGTTGTTTTCACCATTTGAAACGTAACCTCTTGGAGTCGTGTTTGTTTGTGTTATTCTATCTTTCCATTTTGATTGTCTATTTGAAGTCATTGAAACGTAGTGTGACAGAGGGGCAGGGAAGTGAATAGAGGCAGATGTGAAGTTTTGGGAGCGTTGTATGTGGAATAGGATTTGATCATGCGGCTCTTCTGAGTCGATTGAGCCATTCTGTAAGATCATGAGTCAACGTGATGTGTTCTGAGCCCCATTGTACTGTGTGGCACCCATCAATCTTAAATCTGGGTAGTGTTTCGGAAGTTGCAAAGTGGGGACCGAATTTAGAGACATTTTAACAGGAATGGAAGTGGAGACATCATGTAGATTTCGTTTTTTGTAGAAATGCCAAAAAGGATTGATGAGGGCAGAGCTGTGGACATGATATAAGTGTATCTTAGTAAGGCATTCGACAGGGAGACTCGTTGGCAGGGTTAAAACTCATGGAATACAGGGAGAACGTATACATTTAGACACGGAACTGGCTACAAAGGTCGAAGACAGAAAGTATTGGTGGAGGGTTGTTTCTCAGACTGGAGGTCTGTTACCGGTGCCTTGCCACATGCATCAGTTCTGGACCCGCTACTTTTCTTCATTTATTTAAGTGGTTTGGATGTGAAGCATTTAGTAAGTTTGCGGATGACACCAAAATTGGAGGGGCATTGGACAATTAAGCAGGTTACCTCAGATAACAACGGGATTGTGATCAGATGAGCAAGTGCGCTGAGAAGTAGCGGATGGAGTTTAATTTAGATAAAAGCGAAGTGCTACATTTGGGAAAGCAGATCTTATTCACATAATAGTAAGGTCCTAGGGAGTGTTGCTGAACAAAGAGACTGCAGTTTCACAGCTCCTTGAAGGGGTGTCGCAAGTAGATAGGATCGTGAAGAAGGCGTTTTGTATGCTGTCCTTATTGGTCAGAGAATTGAGTACAGGAAGGTGGAGGTCATGCTGCAGCCGTAAGGGACATTTGGCCACGTTTGGAATATTGCGTGCAATGCCTGTCTCCTTCCTATCGCAAGGATGTTGTGAAACTTGAAAATGTTCAGAAAAGTTTTAGAAGGATGTTGTCAGTATTGGAGGATTTGAGTTATTGAGAGAGGCTGACCAGGTCGGGGCTGTTTTCCCTGAAGCGTCGGAGGCTGAGGTGTGACCTTATAAAGGTATATAAAATCATGAGGGGTATGAGTATGATAAATAGACAAAGTCTCTTCCTTGGGGTGGGGGAGTCCAGAACTGGATGCATGCATTTTGTATGGGAGGGGAGAGATGTAGAAGAGACCTTAGAGTCAAATTTTTCCAACAGTGGTACATGTATGGAATCAGCTGCCAGAGGAAGTCCTGGAGGTTCGGATGATTGCAACTTTTAAAAGGCATTCTGGATGGGTGTATGAACAGGAAGGGTTTGGAGGGATATGGGCCTGATGCTGGCAGATGAGACTAGATTGAGTTGGGATACCTTGTCAGCATCACTAGTTAAACCAAAATGTCTGTATCGGTGCTGTACGTCTCTATGATTCGATGCATCTATGCTCTCAAGGTGTAGCAAAGAGCCAATAAAGATAATGCAGAAGTGGAAATCGAAAACAAATTGACAGGAATCGAGGCGTGTATGACTGCCACTTTCATAACTTTGCATACACAATTACTTACATAGAAGTAGCACATCTGACATCGTGAGAAACAGTACCATGCCACATGGTAGAGAAGCATTTGAGTATGGACTCACTGAGATATCCCTCTATTTTCTCTCCAGATGTTTAAGGTTTAATGTGACATTCATCTCTCTTCATCCGAAATTGGTGGGATGTGGAAGGATGAATTCGTTTTGCAAAATTAAACTGAATAATGATTGCAGAGGTGATAAGATGCAATCTGGCGTTTCCACCTCTCCGGATGGATGCCTTGCTGGAATAGAATTTAGGACCAGGAAAATTCCAGCAAGGTGGAAGAGCAAGAGTTCATAATATTATACATGCAACCCTTATTAGAGCTTGAAGTTTTGGCGTCTGCTGATCCAGGCTTTGCCACGATATTGTTGTTGACCAGCTGAGGGCAATTAGCCTCTCCATTGCTGAGGTATTTGTGATCACTGCACGTAGCGCCTCAATAGCTGCTCGGACCTCATGTCCTGGGTCTCATGAAACTTTCGTCACCACGCATAACCCCGCCCCGCGCCGAATTTCGTCACGCTTAACCCCGCCCCCACACCAGGCTTCGTCACCACGTCTAATCCCGCCCCTACGCCGATCTCTGCCCCCGCCCCTAACCCCGCCCCCACTCCCAGCTCCAGTCCCACACCAGGTCCTAGCTCCCAACCATGCCGGATCTTCACCGTCCCTCCAGACCTCCCCATCTCTGAGGATGAAAGATCAGTCCTCAGCAGAGGCCTCACCTTCATTCCCCTACGCCCTCGGATTAATGAGTTCAACACGCAGCGAGATATTGAACAATTCTTCCGCCGCCTTCGCCTCCGTGCCTACTTTTACAACCAAGACTCCCGCCCACCCTCTGACGACCCCTTCTCCCGCCTCCAACACACCCCATCCACCTGGACACCCCGTGCTGGCCTCTTACCCGCCCTCGATCTATTTATAGCCAACTGCCGCCGCGACATTAACCGACTCGACCTGTCCACCCCTCTCACCCACTCCAACCTCTCACCCTCAGAACGTGCAGCCCTCCACTCCCTCCGCTCCAACCCCAACTTCACCATCAAACCGGCAGACAAGGGAGGCGAGTAGTAGTTTGGCGCACCGACCTTTATACCGCTGAGGCCAAACGCCAGCTCACGGATGCCTCCTCCTATTGCCCCCTTGACCATGACCCCACCTCCCACCACCAAACCATCATCTCCCAGACCATCCATAACCTCATCACCTCAGGGGATCTCCCATCCACCGCCTCCAACCTCATAGTCCCACAACCCCGCACCGCCCGTTTCTACTTCCTGCCCAAAATCCACAAACCTGACTGCCCCGGCCGACCCATTGTCTCAGCCTGCTCCTGCCCCACCGAACTCATCTCCGCATACCTCGACACGGTTCTGTCCCCTTTAGTCCAAGAACTCCCCACCTACGTTTGGGACACCACCCACACGCCCTCCATCTCCTCCATGATTTTCGCTTCCCTGGCCACCAACGCCTTATCTTCACGATGGACATCCAGTCCCTGTACACCTCCATCCCCCATCAAGAAGGACTCAAAGCCCTTTGCTTCTTCCTTTCCCGCTGCACCAACCAGTACCCTTCCACTGACACCCTCCTTCGACTGACTGAACTGGTCCTCACCCTGAATAACTTCTCTTTCCAATCCTCCCACTTCCTCCAAACTAAAGGAGTTGCCATGGGCACCGGCATGGGCCCCAGCTATGCCTGTCTCTTTGTAGGATTTGTGGAACAGTCCATCTTCCGCAACTACACTGGCACCACCCCCCACCTTTTCCTCCGCTACAGCGATAACTGTATCGGCGCTGCCTCGTGCTCCCACGAGGAGGTTGAACAGTTCATCAACTTTACCAACACCTTCCTTCCCGACCTCAAATTCACCTGGACTGTCTCAGACCCCTCCCTCCCCTTCCTAGACCTTTCCATTTCTATCTCGGGCGACCGACTCAACACAGACATCTACTATAAACCGACTGACTCCCACAGCTACCTGGACTACACCTCCTCCCACCCTGCCCCCTGTAAAAACTCCATCCCATATTCCCAATTCCTTCGTCTCCGCCGCATCTGCTCCCAGGAGGACCAGTTCCAATACCGTACAGCCCAGATGGCCTCCTTCTTCAAGGACCGCAGATTCCCCCCAGACATGATCGACGATGCCCTCCACTGCATCTCCTCCACTTCCCGCTCCTCCGCCCTTGAGCCCCGCCCCTCCAACCGCCACCAAGACAGAACCCCACTGGTTCTCACCTACCACCCCACCAACCTCCGTATGCAGCATATCATCCGCTGTCATTTCCGCCAACTCCAAACGGACCCCACCACCAGGGATATATTTCCCTCCCCTCCCCTATCAGCGTTCCGCAAAGACCACTCCCTTCGTGACTCCCTCGTCAGGTCCACATCCCCCACCAACCCAACCTCCACTCCGGCACCTTCCCCTGCAACCGCAGGAAATGCAAAACTTGCACCCACACCTCCTCCCTTACTTCTCTCCAAAGCCCCAAGGGATCCTTCCATATCCGCCACAAATTCACCTGCACCTCCACACACATCATCTATTGCATCCGCTGCACCCGATGTGGCCTCCTCTATATTGGGGAGACAGGCCGCCTACTTGCAGAACGCTTCAGGGAACACCTCTGGGACGCCCGAACCAACCAACCCAACCACCCCGTGGCTCAACACTTTAACTCTCCCTCCCACTCCACCGAAGACATGCAGGTCCTTGGACTTCTCCATCGCCAGAACATAACAACACGACGGTTGGAGGAAGAGCGCCTCATCTTCCGCCTGGGATGAACTCGGATTTCTCCAGTTTCCTCATTTCCCCTCCCCCCACCTTATCTCAGTCGATTCCCTCGGACTCAGCACCGCCCTCCTAACCTGCAATCCTCTTCCTGACCTCTCCGCCCCCACCCCACTCCGGCCTATCACCCTCACCTTGACCTCCTTCCACCTATCAAATCTCCATCGCCCCTCCCCCAAGTCCCTCCCCCCTACCTTTTATCTGAGCCTGCCTGGCACACTCTCCTCAGTCCTGATGAAGGGCTCTGGCCCGAAATGTCGAATTTCCTGTTCCTTGGATGCTACCTAACCTGCTGTGCTTTAACCAGCAACACATTTTCAGCTCTCATGAAAGACAGACAGATGAAAACTTAGCGAGCGGGATTTGGTTTTCAACTGAGTTGAAATCCAAATATATCGGATTTCAGGACAGGAAAGCCTACAAAACTTGACAAAGTGTCTTTAACCAGAACCGCCTTTTTATGCATGGACTACTTGCAGAAAAAGATGCTTTGAAGTCGGGAGGCACAGAGATAGAGGAAGAAGTCACGAACAGGGAGAAGCATAACAAGGTCAGGCAACAGAAATTAATGAATGAACCAGACTTCCATGTGTGCACGTGTACACAGAGATATGTCCAAATTTACACATTCAAAAAGACAATTTATTGTCTCTTATATGTTTTCATCTCACTCGCACCTGAGGATCAAGAATAACGAAATTCCACGTTTTGCAACACTCCTTCAACTCGGAGCGCATGAGGGACATCTGAACTGTTTCAGGTCGCAGAATACCCAACCCCTTACAACAGTGCAGATGTCATCAAGTTGGTGTAATTTACCGTCGGACAATTCGGAGGCAGCACCACAGTCAAACTCGTTGGTCTGGCGGAGGTAATTGTATTTAGAGCCACGCATTAATCGAGAGACTATGGGAATGGCAGGTATCGTTCTTCAAGTTGACTTATTCACTCCGAAGCACACAATCAGGCCTCAGGTATCGACATAACAATAGCAGATGGGGGGAGGACCTTTTACTTCAGCAAGGAACGTAACAGCAAACATGGCTTTGTAATGCGCTCATGCAAGCCATGGATGCAACCAGAATTTAGGCAATAATGACAAAGTTTGGATAAATGAATGAGCAGAGAGATATAAGATAAAATCGCTGAACTCTTTCATGCATGCAACTGTTGGATGCATGTATTAACTGACCGAAAACACTCTTTAGTTGTAACTGAATAAAACCTGAATCAGCATGTCCAAGCTGATGGAAACTCACTGAGATAATTTCACAGACTGGAGTAAATGAACACAGAGTGTACTTTGTATTTTATTATATTCATTCCGTGGAACTAGTTTTAAAATACAGAGAAACTTGTCGAAGATATTTTGTTTGATGTGAACAATAACTGATATATTTCATACAGGCCTATTTCCAATTACTAAATAATTTAATTACTAAGTTAATTGGATATTTTACGCCATCCTTTAAATCGGTTCTGAATTTACTCTGTGTCCCAGCATAAATAAATGGATTGATACAGGAACTCAGAAGTTGAAGCATAAATCCGGTTTCTTCAAGAACAAATGTTGATTGAATGTAATTAGAACCTGAGAAGTAAGTAAGTTTTGCAATTCGTACATAGAGGATAGTTATGAAAAACAACGAATATAAGAGAATAAAACTTCCTGAGATTGCAAAGAGTAAAATAATAGACTTTTTCCGTTTCTCTATCTCTGGGTCTGCCTGATTCTCCGCAGCAGTCTGAGTACGGAATCTCCTGCGGACTCTATTAGCTGCTACAATGTGTCTGACGGTCAAAGCATTGAGCAGTAAAATCAGAATAAATGGGAGAAAGGGGTTTAAAATACAACGTAACCAATCATATGCTGCCCATGCACGTGATTTGTAAAATATTACTTTTACACTACAAAACCAAGATACATCACCAACCACGTAAAGAGGTTCATATATAAAATATAAGAATGCATTTTTTACACAGGATAGAGCTGACACGAGTACTATTACACGTGCTGCTGCATTTGCAGTGCAGTATTTCATTTTCAACCTCTGGCAACAAATGGCCACAAATCGATCAAAAGTAAAAGTGACCGTTATCCAAGCAGAACTGTCTATGGTGACAAAAATTATGGCAGAACGGAGACTACACAGTTGTGTGATTGACAGGAAACTGTTTGGGAAATAAATCCCAGCAATTTTATTCAATATTACAGCCGTGACGATGACCAGGAGATCCACCATTCCCATGGACACGAGGTAGCAGACGATGCATTCTGATAAACCACATCTTCTTCGAGAAAGGATCACAATTACTGTCAGGTTAGCTGCAGTATACAGTGAGAGACAAAGAGGGAGACATAGCAAGTAAGAGGGTATTTATGTCATCCAATCGAACAGCATAAATGACAATAATTTGATTCTTAGCAAAAATATTTTACTGTTATCTTCAAAACTGTACTCAGGACAGACTTACTCCTTCAAAAAAAACCTACATTTAAAGTAATTTTGTGAGCGCATCTGAAAAGGAATTAAATCACTGCCATAACATTTTCGTTGGACAACGCATAACATGGATGTTTCAAAGATAGCAATAAAAACAGTTTTTGAACACTCACTAACAACAACAACAGAGCAGCAAAACTAATAATGGAATAGACACATAAGGAACCAAACAACAACATGTCTCTGAACTAAAGAGACGAGGCCTGGCATCTTAATGTGAACCCTCTGTGGCCCTATAATACGATGTGCTGGAGAATTATTCAATTCAATGATAGTTGGCAATGAAATAGATTAGAAATCACGAGAAATAGAGGCAAGTGAATGGACAGTTGACGACTCTGCCGACTTTTCAAGGAACACTTTAAACCGCGAGTGAACCTCAGTGCTAATACCAATGTCTTCAGTTACTGTTCGGGGACATCGTTGTTATTGATGTAAAGCACTGGAACTGACAAATTAGGAGTTTAGATTCGAAGGAAGACCTTTTGACAAAATTGATTCATTTTTCTCTGCCCACTAGAATAATCGATTATCTCATATGGAGTCGTACCCTGTGGGTGAGAGATGTCAACAGCAACAACTGTGTGAAATAGTGAGCTCAGGAGTTTCCTGAGACAATGCCAGGGGACGGAAGCAGTGAAATCGCTTTGCTGGCTGAAATTCATCATCAACAGCAGTAAATCACATGCAAGCTGACCACCCAACTAACACAGACTTCAAGAGAGACCTAGCTGTCTTACCACTCGGCTATTAATCCAGAAGCTAAACAAATGCGTTGGGGAACTGGTTTCGAATCTCACCACACGAAACTGAGACACTTGTATATAATTTTAAAAATATCGAATTAAATATAGGAGTTTGGAGGTCGCGTTGCACCAATACAGGACACTGACGATTCGATGTTTGGAGTACTGTGTACATTTCTGGGCGTCCAACTGATAATCATTAAACCATCACCGAATATCGAAAGAGAAACATCTTCCTTCAGATATGGAAGTCTGCCATACCCACCTGCTCTGACTTCCATACTATCCCAGACCCATATCAATTTTGTTGATATTTAACTGCTGCCTGAAGGCCTCGCAATCTATTTAGTTATGCTTATCGTTATGCAGTCTCAAAATAAAGTGAAACCAAGTAGCTGAGCTGGCATCGAGCTGGGCACTATAAAACACAACGCTAGAAACAACCTTATCTGCCCTGTAAATTTCTGCTTACAGAAATAATGTAATAGCCCAAAACTGGGAGGGTTGGTTTACAGAGTAGTCATACAACAGCCTGACATAAGTCTACACATGGAGTCATACTTCCTGTCAATTTTCTAGATGTTGTTATCAACGCCCTTGGATATGTGCTGACCCACCAGCCGGATTGACCAAGCGGAGGCCATAACACAGTGGTACATCTTGGAATGAAATTACCCTGACTGTTGTCAACACTGAATCCAATTTACATTAAACTTCTGGTCAAGCATGGTCACTGAAACACCCAATGGGTTACCGTGTACAGCCCTCCCTCAGCTGATGCGTAAGTACTTTCTCATGTTGTACAATACTTGGAGGGAGGACTGAGGTGGTAAAGGAATCAGCATTGGGCCCTTATTCCTCTGGTGGGGGAGGGGGCGCGGGGGTAGTTCAATGCCTAACACAAAGGCTGGATCGACAACGTCACCAGTGTTCAAGCTGTTCGTGTACAAATGGACAAGGTTGCTAGAATATATCTGCAGTCGGTGGTGAAGTAATGAACAAGAGGCAACAACATACCTGACCTCATCTTCGCTAATCTACCGATTGCAGATGCAACTGTCCATGACAGTAATTGTAAGAATGATCGACGCACAGTCCTTGTGGAAACAACGTTCTACCTTCACGTTAAGAAGATCCTCATCATGTTGTGTAGCATGATCTTGGAGCATGATGGAGCAGTTTGCGAATACATCGAGCAATTCAAGACTGGGCATTTATGAAGTGCTATGGACCATCAAAACTAACAGAACATTACTCTTGCAAAATCTGAAAACTCATGGCCTGCCATATCCCCATTGGAATCAAGCCGGGAGATTAATTCCATATCAATGCAGAGTGCTCGATAGCAGCAGGAGGCAAATTTAAAAATGCGGTGTCAACCTGGTGAAGCTACTAAGAAGGCCTACCAGCATGAGAACAACAAGTGACATATACAGCCAAGCAACGTGACAGTGAAGAGGTCAGATCAAAGATCGATAGTTCTCCCACATCCAGCTGTGAATGGGGAAGGACAGGTCAGTAAATCACTGGAGGAGACATTTCCACAAATAAAGCCAAACTCAGTGATAGGACAGCCCAACAAAATCGAAGCAAAATATATGTTTGACACATTCACTGTCATCTTCAGCTTGACGTTCCCAGTCGATCATTGATCTCAGCATCCTCCAGTGACCCACAGCTATGAGCAGCACGGTGGCTCAGTGGTCAGCGCGGCCGCCTCGCAGCGCTAGGTACCTGGGTTCGATTCCCAACTCCGGTGAGTTTCGCTGTGGAGTTCACACGTTCTCCGCATATCTGCGTGGGTTTCCTCCCTCAATCCAAACTTGTGCAGGCTTGGTGACTTGACCATGCTAAATTGCCCATCGTCACTGTAGAGTAGGGCAATGGGTCTGGCTGGGTTGCGTTTTGGTGGGTCAGTGTGGACTTGTTGGGCCGAAGGGCCTGTTTCCATTCTGTAGGTAATCGAAGTAAAACGTCACGCATACCAATCTTCAGCCAATTCGATTCATGTCACGTGAAATTAAGAATGTAATTTCTTAACTTGGAGACAAGGGAATGTGCAATTGCTATCGGAACTGACATCATATCGGTGCTAGTGCAGAAATATTTCTGACCTTCAGCATCTGCAATGCTTATTTGCTCCTCATTGATTTTAATCTCTGTACGAAACCACTTCCAATGATGCCTACCCGGGAGAAGTTCTCCTCCTCCCTCTAAAAGGAACTTAGTGAGCGTGTCTATCACTGCACCCCACCCAGTACTCCCCTCTGCCCAGAACCTATTCAGCCACGTCTAAAGCAGACCTGTTAACACAGGAACTCCTTCCCCACCATCTGCGTATGGAACCGACCCATCCCTCATGGACACCGGGCTACATACGGACAATCACTTGGATCGGAACAGAGCAACTACTATTTTTTTAAAAAATCCAAAGACTCTCTCCAGATACTTGACTCTATATTCGCAGCCTCCCGCTGCCACCTACACTCGCTGCAGTCAGCCGTTCTTTCGCTCTTGGTCGCACTCTCCCAGGCCTGCAAACACACGCCCTCTCACGTGAACTCACACTCGCATGCACTGTCTCTCTGTCATGCACGCATACAAAAATATACGCGTATGGATTGAATTTATATTTGCAGAATAATATTGGCAGATATATTCTATTTTGCACAAAAATGGGCAAACTATGGGCAGTCAATCAATGCATGTGATATTTTGTAAACTCCACTTTGGAAGAAAAATTGGTCTGACTCAGGATTGGCATATAGTGAAACGTTAACCTCACAATCAATGCGTTGCCTGACCTTTTGCAATTAATCTCGAGTTATCTTGAAGATGTCACTGAAGAGCAGTTCTGGAATTTACAAATTAATGCATCGAAACCATTCAGATGAGATTAGATTCCATACAGGCTGCAAACAGGCCACTTGACCCAACAGGTCCACACCGAATCTCCGAAGAGTAACATAGATCCTACTCACTACCCCATATTTATCCCGGACTAATGCACCTAACACTATGGGCAATTTAGCATGGCCAATTCACCTGACTGGCATATCTTTGGATTGTGGGAGGAAACCGGAACACCCAAAAGAAACCCACACAGACGCAGACACAATGTGCAAACCCGAGGCAGGAATTGAACCAATGTCCCTTGCCCTGTGAGGCAGAAGAAAGGGATTGAATTGTATTACATTACAGCTCGTCTGCTGCTTAGAGTCAATGTGATGAATGTTTATTGTCGTGTGCTAACAGCGTAGAATGATATTTTTTCCCATAAATGTAGGTAAATGGAAAAAAGGGAAAAACATGTCTCCGTTTATTCAGGGTACGAAGATTAACACAGTCTTGCAGTGGTGAAAGGTCTGTTCCTGTGCTGGACTTCTCTTTGTTCGTAGTTTTGTTATTTTTTGTTTGCTTACTACCAAGTAGTGGAGCCAATTGAATTATAGTTGCACACAGCAACTTTTGCAGTCCTTTTGATGTGACAGAACTTGAATTCAAAGTTAACTCATTAACATATTTCCTATGTGAGGATTGGTCTGGTCCATAAAGAAATGCTATCAACAGTGCTATCAAGCAGCAGCTGCTCAGCAATACCTTGGTCAATTACAGCCAGTTTAGGGTCAGAAAGAGCCACGAAATTCCCGAAGTATGTTTAGCTTCGGTTCAAACCTGGAGAATGTATGTGAATCCCTATAAGTGCTGCAGCCCTTGACATCAAGCGAGTGCTGTTTGAAGGATTTCTTCAAAAACTGGAATAAAAGGGTATTAAATGATAAATCCTCCTTTGACTGCAGTCATTAGATTAGATTACTTACAGTGTGGCATTAGGCCCTTCGGCCCTACAAGACGACACCGACCCTCCAAAGAGCAACCCACCCAAACCCCTACATTTACCCCTTCACCTAACACCACGGGCGATATAGTATGGTCAATTCATCGAACCTGCAAATCTTTGGACTGTGGGAGGAAGCCAGAGCACCCGGAGGGCACCCACACATACTCGGGGCGAATGTGCAAACGCCGCACAGGCAGTTGCCTGAGGCGGGAATTGAACGCGAATCTCTTGCGCTGTGAAGTAGCAGCACCGATCCGCAGATGGATGTCCTTGTTAGTGGTCTGTCGTTTCAATCCCAAGACATTTCTGCCCAGACTTTCAGATTGGGTTCCTCAACCCGCCATCTACAGCGGCTTACTTATCAACTGAAAGAATCCATGTTTAATTATGGCGCATTTTGGACAATTCCCAGGCTGACACGTGACCCATGACATTAGAAACACAGAACTGCCTGCAAATCACGATCTTCAACACAAGAAAATCTAATCTCAACGGCTTGACGTGCAATGATGCTTCTATTATTTCAACCCCCAGGAGATAGCATTGTTCATAATCTGAACTTGACTCACCAATTGAATGCAGTGGTGACAAGACCTGGTCAGAGGCTGATGACTGCGGGAAGTAACTCACTTCCTCACATCCTAAAGTCTGTCCAATATATAGAATGCGCAAGTCAGTATCGTGATGTAATAACCCCTGGGTGGGTTCAGATCCACATTCATTCAAGAAGCTTGGTATCATTCAGGACAACACATCACGCTACAATACATCCTTAGACAGCAGCATGCTTACCCACGAGCACTTCCATCTAAAGGGACAAAGACAGCAGATACACAGAAACACCGCCAATTACCAGGTCCCTCCGGCGAAATTATCACCATGCCTTAGATATCGATACTGCTCTTTCAATGTTGCCGGGTCAAATGCCTTTAAAATAGATGTTCTCAAGGACAACATCGGCAGGGAAAAAGATATTTTCCGGCCTAGTAACAGCAACGTTTCACAAATAAACATAAAAAAAGTTGAATATGAACTCTGCACTTTGTGAGTTAAGAGTTGTTACAAAACAATGAATAAGTTTTCTATGATGTTTTCAGCATCTCCTGCATATGACTGCTTCTTCAGGTAATCAATTCGGTAAGTTGAGAGATTCCAAAATGGCTGAAACCTTTCAATTATACAATAATTTCTGCGAATTATTAAATACAGAGCGGGGATATTACATTACTGAACCACGCTTTGTTTCAAACAATAATGTAATCCTTTTCCACATGAATTCTGTCGAAAAGACAGGTTATTCAGGTGCACGTGCTGATCAGGCAATATATTTACACACGTCCAGTGACAAGAGTAACATAAATTACGTTTGGTAGATTGATATGTGTATAATTACTGCAGTATGATAAATCCTCATTGGAAAGAACGCTAAGTTCAAAATGAAGCTCAAACAAAAAAAATGATGTTAGTTTAATAATATTCTAAAGTAAACTGAACAACAAAGATAGTTTTTTTTAACCATGATCCATCTACAACAATATAATAACTAACTGACTACAGCACTGTCAACAGCACAACAGGATTGCACTTTTACAATAACAATAATACACAACTGACGACGGTGAATCAGTGGATCTAGATTTCCTCTTGAGAGGGTAGAAGGAACTGACATGCAATACCTAGTTAAAGCAACAAAGCACTGCTTGTCATGACGTAGTGTGGAAGTGAAGAGCTAAAGTCATAAATTAAACTTGTGGTACTTATGCTGTACTGATTTGGAATTGTAGAGTTAAAAGGGAGAATCTCATCTTCACGTTATACAGTACCAACATTATAACATCATTATACTCAGAAGACATAATAAATGCTGAATTAATGGCTTCAAAGCAGGAAGATTTTAATTTATATGATAAAATAAGAAAAAAAACGTACGTACATTAAAGAGAATAAGTATATAAAAAGAGACAGAAAATTAAAAAAAAATTAAATTCTGCATCTGAGAGCAGGGCTATTAGTGAAATGGGAGAATTGATATACCTCAACGCCAGCCAGTCCTTAACTCTCACCATTTACCTGAAACTCCGATAACTGCAATGAGAGGATAGTAAATGGCAAACAGCAGGCCCTTTGGTATTCCGTGCATTTTCCAGCGAAGGCTGTGAAATTAAATGCAGCAATCTTCCATTTATACCTGATACCATGCCTTTGGGAAATCATTCGATTGTGGACCTTTTCCATGCAATTATTTTCTAACAACAGTTTGGTGTGTCTGTTTTCCGGAAATTATATGACTTCTAATAGAACAAAATAGTTTTGCTTTCCCTGTCAATACGATCTGATCCTTTTCTAAAATAAAATGCCAAAATACTAAACACAGTCACATTGTTTAGTTGGACATTTTTTCCACTAGATTTTAATGTGATTTCGAGAAGAAACGTACACAAAATTCCATACTGTCGTGGGAATCTTCTATCTTGTTCTTATTTCTTACAATTGCAGTCCTCTTCCAATCGTTAATCAGATTCTTCGTTAAACATACCTGAAAATGCGAACCCATGTGTATGTACCAGGCCAGATACCCTCAAAATATTTTCAGAAAGTAACCTGGACGCAACATTTACTTATTTCAAAAGGTAAATGTGGAGTGAATATTACAAGTGTTATGCAATTGTTCAAAACATTTGACTTTGAGCAAAACAGAACTGATTTAAGCATAACAGTTGAAATGCGAACGAATGAAGACAACATTGAGAATAACTTAACCATTAGAAATGCAAGTGTATCGATAGATTAGCTATTACTAATTTCCTGATCCAATACAGTAACATCGTAACACCTGTTGGCAATAATGTGAATTCAAACACAGATTCTTAAAAGCAAGACACAACAGAAACTAATGAGAGGTTTTTTGATTAGATTACTTACAGTGTGGAAACAGGCCCTTCGGCCCAACAAGTCCACACCGACCCGCCGAAGCGCAACCCACCCATACCCCTACATTTACCCCTTACCTAACACTACGGGCAATTTAGCATGGCCAATTCATCTGACCCACACATCTTTGTGACTGTGGGAGGAAACCGGAGCACCCGGAGGAAACCCACGCAGACACGGGGAGAACGTGCAAACTCCACACAGCCAGTCGCCTGAGTCGGGAATTGAACCCGGGTCTCAGGCGCTGTGAGACAGCAGTGCTAACCACTGTGCCACCGTGCCGCCAGAGGAATTCTTTACTGACACTTGCATCTCTGCTGGACTCACATCTTGTGAGTGTTACAGCTCAACCAACTTCAAAAACAAACTCAGCTCAGAGAACTGGGCACTCCCCTGTTAAAATAGATTCCTTTGCATCTCTGCATTTGTGAAGTTTCTTCAAAAATGGGCAAAATGACGTTTTCATGGTGACAACATCTTTACGCGTCCACCCTTAACGGAAAGAGTAATCAAGATACAAATATTACTTCATTTTAAACCCCTTAGCCTTATTCTGCCAGAACACTTAGACATAGAACAATACAGGGCAGAACAGGCCCTTCGGCCCTCAATGTTGCACCGATCTGAGAACTATTCTCAGCTCGTCCCCTACACTATCCCAAAATCATACATGTGCTCATCTAAGGATTGTTTAAATCTCTCTAATGTGGCTGAGTTAACTATATTGGCAGGCAGAGCATTCCACGACCTTGCCACTCTCTGAGTAAAGAACCTGCCTCTGACATCTGTCGTAAATCTATCACCCCTCAATTTGTAGTTATAACCCCTCGTACAAGATGACGTTATCATGCTACGAAAGGGCGTTTTTTTTTGTCTATCCTGTCTAATCCTCTGATCATCTTGTATGTCTCTATAAAATCCCTTCTTGGGCCTTCTTATTTGCAATGAGAACAGACCCAAGTCTCTCAGCCTTTCCTCATTAGACCTTCCCTCCAGGACAGGAAGCAACCTGGCAAACATCCTCTGCACCTTTTCCACTGATTCCGCATCTTTCCTGAAATATGGTGACCAAAACTGTACACAATATTTGAGGTGTGGCCGCACAAGCCTTCTACATATTTCCAGCATCATATTGCGGCTCCAGATTTCAATCCCACAAACAATGAACCCTAACACACTGTATACCTTCTTAACAGCACTGCCAACCTGAGTGGAAGCTTTCAGGGATCTATATGCATGGACACCACGATCCCTCTGCACATCCACACTATTAACAATCTTTCCATTGACCATCTTGTAATTCTTCCCAAAGTGCATCACCTCACATTTAAATGCATTGAACTCCATTTGCCCCCTCTCATCCCAATTCTGCAGTTTATCCAAGTCCCCCTGCAACCCGTAACATTCTTCCAAACTGTCCACTAACCCAAAGACAATTGTGTCAACTGCAAATTTACTAATCCATCCACTTATGCTTGCATCTAAGCCGTTTCTAAAAAAAATGAAAAACAGCAGTGGTCCCAAAACAAATCCATGTCGCATACCACTCGCAACTGGACTCCAGGCTGAACATTTTCCATCAACCACCACTCGCTGTCTTCTTTCATAAAGACAGTTTCTAACCAATCTGCTAAATCACCCTCAACCCATGCCCCTACAATTTCTCCAACAGCCTACCATGTGGAACATTATCAAAGGCTTTACTGAAGTCCATGTAAACCACGTCAACTGCCCTACCCTCGTCTACATGCTTGGTCTCCTTCTGAAAAAGACTCAGGTTTTGTGAAGATGACTTGCCCTTGACGAAATCATGTTAACAATCTGAAATCAAATTGTTGCTTGATAGATGATTATAAATCTTATCTCTTATAATTCTTTCCAAAACCTTTCCTACGACAGACGTAAGACTCACTGGTCTATAATTACTTGGGTCGTCTCTACTGCCTTTCTTGAACACGGGCACAACACTTGCAATCCTCCACACCTCAGGTACTAAATCTGTAGACAATGACGACTCAAATATCAAAGCCAAAGGCTCTGCTATCTCCTCCCTAACTTCTCAGACAATCCTCGGATAAATTGCAACCGGCCCAGGGGACTTGCGCACTTTCACTCCTTCTTGAATTGATGACAACTGTTTGTAACTAACCACGATCCTTTCTAGTCTATTATCTGCTATCTTATTTTTTTCCTCTAACCCTAACCCTAACCCTAACCCTCTCCGATCTTCACAGATTCCACACTCAACTTCCCACTGTTGTCTTTGATTGGCCCTATTCCGACCCTAATCATCATTTTTTTCATCACATGCCTGTAGAAAGCTTTAGGGTTCTCCTTTATTGTATTTTCTAAAGACAGGTCCTGTCCTTTTTTTGCTCTCCTTAACTCTCTCTTTAAATCCTTCCTAGCTGATCTGCAACTCTCCATCTCCTCACCTGAGCGATATTGTCACATCAACATATAAGCCCCCTTGTTCCTCTTAACAAGAGATGCAATTTATGTAGAAAAAACAAGGTTTCCTTACCTTGTCACTTTCTACCAGTCTGACAGGGACATACCTATCAAGGACACGCAATAGGTGTCCCTTAAACCATCTCCACATTTACATTGTCTGCATCCCCTCCACTTTGCTAACCCATTCTATGCATCCTAATTCTTGCCTAATCACATTCTAATTGCTCTTTCCCCATCGATCTGGCTTGACCTGTGGCATGTACCTATATTTTTCCATCGATAAATTAAACGTAACTGAATTATGGTCACTTTTTCATAGTGTTCATCTACACCTGGTCTGGTTCATTACTAAGCATCTGATCCATTGTGGCCTCTCCTCTTGTCGGCCCTGCGACAGACTATGTCAAGAAACCTTCCTGTACACATTGGACAAAAAAATGGATCGATCCAACGTACTAGAGTTATAGCATTTCCAGTCAATGTTGGGGAAGTTAAAGTCCCCTATAATGACCACCCTATTCCTTTCACACCTACCCAGAATAATTTTGCCAATCCTCTCTTCCTCCACCCTGGATCTCTGTGGAGGCCTTCAAAACCTTAAAACAGTGTGACCTCTCTGCTCCTGTTTCTAACCTCAGCCCACACTACCTCAGTAGACGAGTCCTCATCAAACGTTCTTTCAGCCACCGTTACACTATTCTTGACTAACAAGGGCACACATTGCCCCTTTTAACGCCTTGCATAATCTTAATGAAGGACCTAAACCCTGGACCCTGCAACATCCATTCCTCACTCTGCTGTCTCCATGTCTCCGAAATAGCCACAACATCGAAGTCCCATGCTACCTGCTCACATACTTTATTTCTGGCGTTGACGTAGACACACTTCAAACCAGCTTGGTGCCGGCCTGCACATTCGTGTGAACGTGAAATCCTGACCCTATCCTCCCTACTCACATACTCGTTTGCACTGCAACTACACCTCAGGTTCCCATCCCCCTGCTGAGCTAGTTTAAACTCAACCAGAATAGCACCAGCAAATTTCCCACCCAGGGTATTAGTACCCCTCTGTTTCAAATGAAGACCGTCCAGTTTATGGACGTCCCACCTTCCCCAGAATGAGCTCAATTATCCCAAGTACAAGAACACCACCATCTTGCACCATCTTTGCGGCTGATATCTCTCCCTGTTGCTTGCATCGTTAAAGCGTGGCACAGTAAACAAACCACAGATAACAACTCTGTTTGTTCGAGCTCTTAGCTTCCACCTGAGCTCCCTGAAATCCTGCCTTACTTCACTATTCCTCTTTCTACCTATGTCGTTGATACCCATGTGGGCCGTGACTTGGGGCTGGTCAC